>NW_009188268.1:98457-116989 GCF_000690835.1 Fulmarus glacialis | reverse complement strand
AAATCCAGAACCCCCTGGACATGTTTTCTTTCCAGGGGATTCTGCTTCCGTTAAATTACCTTCTTCACATTGTTAGTGTGGCACTAAAGAACAGCCAGCAATGGGAAGAATCATAATGCAACTACAGTTACACCTGAACAAGTCTATGCTGCTGTTAAACATGTTTCCTCTTCCTTCCTAGTTAAATCTGTTAACATCATTTATTCTCAGGGAAACAGGCAAGTGCAAGTTAAAGAAGTAATTAATTTCTTGTTTGGTATTTTGTAAAAGTAAATAGTTTGGTATGAAACTAAATGTTAATTTGAAAAAACAGAAAACTCAAAAAAACATGCAACTCTTCTTATTATGTCATAAGATCTTCTCCATCTTTTTGGAAACAGCAGAGACTTGCAACTTTTGTCAGCGTCTGGATCATAGGTCTGAGAATTAGGGCTTGATTTTTCTTCTAATTCCATCACTTTATAAAGTTAAGTGGCTCTCTCAAATCAAAAAGTTCACAGTTTTGAATATAAAGGAAGTTGAGTGAGGGGAAGGATGTTAGTGTCTTTGCAATCGGATGTTCAGGAGAGCTCTGGTCAGTTCTCTGCTCCACCACACATTAACCTCGAGATCTCAGTAAGCCCCTCAGGTCTGGACCCACCAAAGTTCTCAGACATCACACTGCACTTCTTTTCCCAGCGTCTGCTGCAGCACAGCTCAGAGCTCTTAAATGGTGCCCCAGCTCCCATCCAGTTCACAGGAGGATGAAGGCTATAAATCAGGGACCTGTAAATCAGTACTACACCAGACGTGGGCTAGTTGCAAACCAACTACTTAGGAACAACTGCAGACTTTTGCAGATCTTTCTTTCAAGCAAACATGGGACAGGACTGAAGACAGCCAGCAGTGCAAACAAACATAAGAAAAACAAGACACTTTTCTGGAAGCACCTTTCCTGTGTTTTCAAATGCAAACATCACCGTGCTGTGTTTGCCTGGACCGTGCCTCTACATGGTGAGACTGCCTCAGACAGACACCTTCAGATGATTTGGATGGGAACAGATGTTGTAAGGATATCTACAGAGGCATCAGGCAGGTGTCAGGCTGCCAAATGCCAGCAAGGTGGCAGCAGCTCTGGATAAAATCCGTAGCAGAAATTGAAATAGTGGTAGCTTCAATACTGAAAACATAGATGTTTGCTTGTCGTGCAGCTTAGTAAACACTCCCCTCCTCTCCCATTACTCGTGAAAGGCCAAAGGCTTTGTATTGACCTAATAGTGCAGAGTCTAGGGAGCTGTCTGTACTTGTCTTGGGTTGAGATGATTTGGGTTGGGTTGAGATGATTTGGGTTAGTTTAGCTGTGATAACGATTGCCTAGCGGCCAGGTGAGTATTGTCAAACTTGTTTCTAGCCCAGTTCTATGAATACTGTATCTGATAAAGGTCTAACCCATGTAGTCACTGAAGAACTAACATGAAACCTTCATGTAAGTTAGGTCTGGGGGAGGGTACTGCGGTGGTTTAGCTAATAGTTAATCGGTGAACATAGCCAAACTTCAAAGAAAGGACATGTAAGCAGAGTATGTTAGAAAATATACTCAAAGAGATTTGTACCATTGCTACCAAACTCCTCCCAGGAGAGAGCACAGGATGCTGCCGACTTGCTGCAGTTCCCTCTGCTTGCCCAGGCAGGTGCTGCCAACTGAGGACCCCAGGGACAGCCGCAGGGTGAGCACAGCACCAGTTAAAAGGGGTGCAAACTAGAAAGATTTCATATAACAATTCTAATACCTTTAGGATTACTCTTTAATAACTAGATTATTGGGAATATTAGGGGTGGTATCATTATAACTGTACTACTACAAGTAAGTGGTGGTTAGGATATAACAAAAGCATGTGTGCAACTGCTGGCTTCGGATGCCTAAGTGGATAGGTTGCGGTTTTCAGGATAGTGCACTGTTAGAAAACTGTTGATATCCCATTTTAAGTGCTTCAGTGTTTCGTGTGATTTGGGTGTAATTTTTTTTGCCATGCCTACAGTTTTTGTCAACCATGTCAACTGCCAATTTCTGGGGACTGTTGCTTTCACATTGCCAGAGGATGTTGCGTTCATGCTCAAGTCAATCCCATCCTATGCCTGAGTTTCCTGGCCGGGTGAGGCAATTTAGCTCACTCCAGACTCCAGCTAAACTGTAGATTATATGGATTCAGGGAAGTCTGAGCTCAAGCTACAGAGAGAAAATAAAGGGATGCCCTTAAGTCCCAGTTCTCCCTAGTATTAGAACAGCAGTTAAATATCTTTCAGGGGTGATATGAAAAAAAAAAACTTTAAAGACTGTGATGTGTCCTGATATTTAATAATGAAGATTCTACAAATAACAGGAAAACATTTAAACAAATGAACTTCTTTTACGGGATATTAAGATTTTTAATTAAAGGGGGAGGGGGGGGAGAACCCAAACCTGTACCATTGTTAATGTTTGCAGCAAAAAAAATCCTTCCCTTCTATTTTTAAAAAACTAAACATGGAATCTGAGATTCAAAAGACCTGACAGAGAGTAAGAGAAAAGAATAGGAACTCTATTAATATCTCCAGATATTTGCTGGTCAGCTTTTAGAAATCAAGCCAGATTGCCAGTATTGGAGAACTTGGGTGTCAAAGGCAACTAGGTAAAGGACCACATACACATTTAGCAGGGATTTGAGTGACCCTTTGCAGCAGATTTAGCTCTTACAGAATGCCAGCGCTCTCCACCTGTCCCAAGTGTAACAAACCCCACATATCTGCCTCAGGTTCGGGGTCTATCATGAGGAATTGCCTAGTTTCAGGCAAGGTGGCAAGGTAGACAGAAACCATGTCATGTTCTGTTACTTCAGCCGTACTCCATGACCAGGTTATTACTATACTTGGAATTGAAACTCAGAGATACATCTTACCATGAAGCAGGAAATATCGGATTTCCCATGGTTACAGCTGTCAGCCATACTAATTTCAAGATGTTCAGTATTTAGTGAGTGTGTCACTGACTTATTATTATTTAAAGGATCAAGTTTATAGCATTAAAAAGTACACAGAGCAATAAAATTGCTTCTGAGGTTGATTAGATACCTCAGCAGAATAGATGTTCATTCCCTTGAGAACGTGTACAAAGAGATCAAGACTAGATGAAAAGAAAGAAAGGATTTGATCAACATTATTTCAGGATAGGAGCTAATTTCCTATAGGGTCTGATCCCTTTCATACTATCAGTACAATCCCTTTGTGTAGAAGCTTTTCATATCATTCACATAATCTTTTTCATCTATGAACTTACACTGTCATAAAAAAGACCCAGAGAGAAACCTCTGAGTTTTGTGGTTTTTTCTCCTCTCTCTCTTTTTCTCTCTCTTCTAATTCATGTCCAAACACTTTTAACTTTAGCAGTTCTGAAGAAATTTATTAAGAAATTGTTGCATTTTGAAGGAATGCTAAAAACAGATTAAGGATGTTTGTTCTTAGCAGATAAAAAAACCCCAAGAGAATCTTTCAAAATTTAACATTTTGGGGAAAAAATGACTTTTAAACTCAGAAGCCTCGCATCTTTTAGAATGGCTGGAATTAAGTAGAGAGATGAAATGGGCAGGCACTTGTTTTATTTGCCTACTCTTAATGCTGACATTTCTCCAAGACAGATGTTTTGAACAGACAAGGGGGAAAAGGCAGATGAGAAATTAAATTGTTTAGCCAAAGAACCGTAGAATTTAGGAACTGTGAGTTGAACTCTGAGCTTTCTTAAAATCAGACTTTATCACTGGACATGATCCAACTGTAAGTCAAACTGGTAGAGCAATGTCGTCTCTTGCTTGCAGTTTCCCAGGAAGCTGTGCCCCATCTCTCTCAAAAATGGCTGCAAGTACTGGTCTCCCTGCCATTTTGTAACTACATTTCAGGTTGTAAAACTGAACTTCAGTGCTGGATATTGACTTTGAACATTGCATAAAAACTGCAGAGTGTGCCACACATAACACAGAAGCAAAGCATAGAGTATTTCACACATGCTCCACTGGTTCTCAATTAAAAAGGTTCATCCCAATTCAGTGTGCCTGTTTTAATCTCCAAGGCTGAGGTACCAAGAATTCACCCCTTCCTTTGTGAGCCATCTAGACAGATGGAAGACAGGGCACAGCTTTGAATCAGAAATGGCTTAGTGGAGGAATACAGAGTGTGTAACTCCTTATCACAAGAAAACAGAGTCAGCCTCAGCCTGGCAATCTTTGGAGCAGAACACTCCTCCTCCTCCTCCCCTTGAACAAATTATGCCACAACAATCAAGGCTAGCTGCGTGACAAGGGAAGGGACATAATGGAGAGGGAGGGGAAAAGCAACTGAATAAGCATGACTGAATCAAATAAAAGGACAATATGGTTCTTTTCTGGCAGCTTCTGTGCAGTTCTTAGTTTTGTTGTGGTAGTTTAGTAATGTGGTGAAGAAGGAGTCTTAAAGAAACTAGACCAGATGTGCACAGGTTATCTGAACATCACAGTTCATAGATAGGAACAGAAAAAAGATATATATATATAGTAAATGAGCAAGGATTTTTCTTTCCTACACTGCAAATGTAAGAGGCTCTCAGTGCCTTGCTGATTCTACTGGATCTTTGGCACTGTAGGTTACAAGGTCTCATACTCCGATAACCTACTGAAATAGGAGCTTTGTTCAGTTTAAAGATCAAATTATGCAAAGGGGATTCTAATGACTATCTATTTGACTCACAAAGAGTTGTAGTTTGCCTAAGATAAATTTATGATCTTTCAAATAAATAAATAGAAATATCTTGCTGTGAGTCTTAAGATATTCTTGAACCAAAGCAGCAAAGAATAGTAATGTATTGAATATAATTATACTTCTAAATTACATCTTGAATTATTGATGGAATATTGACCCACATAGTGTATCTTTAATAATCAATTGCTAGCATCTACACTTACATGTCAATACACTCTAACAATGTGTTAACAGAAGAGTAGACGAAACTATAAATTCAATCTTTTTATCACCCTATATTTTATTAAAATCCATTAGATTATTTTGCTGTGTACAAGGTCAAGCCTAAAAGTTATTCAACATTAATTTAGCCAAGTTACACCACATACAAGAGTTTATCAGACCATCTTCAACTTTAAATAATTTAGTCTCAACAAATCTACCAGAATTAAGAAAAATAATTTGTTGTGGTCTTGACTGAGTTACATGTACCACAAAAGTGATAAGATTAGTGAAATGAACACAACACTAACCAACTTTGATGATTATATTTCTTTAGCATGAAACCTACTGAAATGAATAAGAAGTGTATCTTTTTTTTTTTTTTTTCCTATGCTAGCAAGGAACTAAATTTTATTGGCATACAAACATCACAGAATCACAATAACTGCTTCATTAACATTACTCGATCAGATCCTGATCTGAGCTTGCAAGGTTGCCAACTGGCAAAAACAAAACAAAAGAAAAATTAACTATTCACTAAGAAACACCAAAACCCCTGCAACATCCCAGTGTTAAAACCTACCTTTTGATTTATAAATTACAAGATTATTCCGGAGTCAGTGAAGAATAATAAATATGATCACAGTATAAAGTACTGTGCAAATGTGAAAATAACTTGCAGACACCAAAGCACTCTAATTAACATAAAGCTGTGAAGATGTTACTGAAGAATGTGCTTTCATACCTCTGTCTTTGCAAATATTTATATAGTTTTGCATATACATACATACATGTATAAAGCTTATTTTATTTGTATACCTTATTTGGAAATTTTTTATTGTATAACTTATTTATATACCTGACTTTATGTTATTTGCATGTGTTAATGCATTAGGAGCATTTAATATTCTGTACTCTAATTGTGGCTCTATTTTTTGAGGCATGATAAAATTGTATAGTGCCAGGTCGTTAATACTCCAGAGACCTTACAGCTCAAAGAATACAAAGACACAAATTCAAGAAGGTAAAAATGTCACAGAGAGAAGCAGCTTATGAGACTTCACACCACCAATGAATGCGACATGGACCCAGGTGACACGACGGTGCCTTATCCAAGGGAGTTGGTTTCCAATCCCCGAATCCCTTTTTTTTTTTAAATCACAACACTCATCAGGCTATGTTTTAAATAGAGCTGATTGGGAAAATTCTGAGAAGACCCATTTACTCTGCAATTTCTCAGTGTGCTAATACTGGAATATTTAACAAACCTTGCTCGATTTTGATGAGCGTGCAATTGGCTTCAGACAAGAGTTTATTTGCAATCCAGTGGTTGCGTGTAGGTCCTTTCCAGCTCACCACTGCAGCTACCAAGGCTTTCTGACTGTAAGACCAAGACTGCAATAGGATTGCAAAATTCCTGGGAGCCACAGACTGAAGCAAACAATTTTTTCTCCACTTTATCACTTTCCTTCTTTGGATAGCAGTAGTCAAACTGTGCGAGTGGCCTTTTGGCCCTACCACAAGAGCCTGATAAGTTTTATTTCTCATATTCTCTGGTGGGCTGAAGTGAAATTGGTGACATTCAGGACAATTCAGTCAGCAGTTGCTGGGCTTTTGAGGTCCACAGCCGTGATGCAGTGTACTAGAGCATGAGCAAAGACTATGGGGATTACCTGCCCTTTCAGAAAAGCCACAATTTCTTGTGGCTAATACTGAAATAAAGTGAAACATCACCTGTATGATAATTTTCAACTTTTTGGTCTATTTGATGAAAAATGGGATAAAAGATATTTCCAAAGACAAAATGGCTTACAGAAAGATATTAGGCTTCCTAGCCATTGTGAATTTCAAGTAGTTTACTGCCTGCATCTCCAACAATAAACTATACACTATAAATTTTGTGTCCACAGGGACAGAAGTTATATTCCTTACTCAAAAATTCTGTCTCTACAATTCAGCTTGTTCTATGTGTATGTTAAAGGCTGTTAGAAAACACAATCTGTAATTATGTTTTCTATTTCAGTCAAACCAATCAGGAGTGACCATACATTTTCTATTCAAGAAATTTCTAAGACTAAATTAATTTTTGTTAGGGTAAAAATAATCTCTTTTCATGTGGTCTACGTTGCTGTTATGCAAAATGTTCGGAGGTTTACCTTATTTATAATTAAACGGAGTAAATGAGACAGAATTAAACCTTTACGGGAGATAAAAAGTAGTGCTATCACCCAAAAAGGAGTATACAGTTCAAAGTAAGGACACTTGATTTGTATTATTTATGTATTCTCCAGAATATTTTGTAAAAGTGTTTGAGCATCCTGAGACTTCTTCATCTGAAACACTTACACACCTGTTTATTTTAAATAATCAGTGGGTTTTATCCAATGCTTAAAGTTAATTACATACTGAAATATTTTACTGGACTGGGGCAAAAGATATAAAAAAAAAAAAAAAGACTTATTCCTAAGGTTTGAAAACCAAATGTGAAAAGCAAAATAAATAATTAAAAGTTCAAATTAAAATGGCATTTTCCAATTCCAAACTTGTAATGAATTCATGCTTCCCTAAGCGTTGATCCTGTAGGAAAGGCTGGGAGATCTTTACCTTTATGACACTTTTCACAGAAGCTGTCACATAACGAAGTCTCAATTTTATGTTTTTGGTGTTTATTCAACTAGAGACTGAACTTTACAGAACTGCCGGTTTATCACTGCGGTGTTTTCTCAGCATTTAGGAGAGCATTCTCCGCCTTTAAGACTCAAGTAAATGATGTGATTCACCATGAAAACTCACTGGCATTCACCAGGGGAGTCAGACAAAGTACACAGATGAAATATTTCTACACAAATAGCAAAACCCAGCATCGTCCCAAAGTTCATCTTATGTATATGCCGCAATATTTTATCAGTTCTCAGGCACAAGCTTAAATGCCTGTTTCTCCTCTAGTTGTAGATTTTCCCCTTGGAACTATTATCCATAATTTCAGAAAAAGCATCCATCATCTCAAAAAACGTAAGATAAAAAAGCTGACGAATGTAACAAATCTCTATAATACTTCGCTCATATAAGTGCATGCACAAACACACACAGAGGGTTTGGCCAAACTGTGTGTAACACGTCGCATCGGGATCAAACAGATGTCTGTATAATAACTCTGTGCTTTTCTGATCCTCAGGGCTGCCTGAGCACTGTATTGCTCCTACTGAAGTTAAAGTAATTTCTGACACTCGGGATCACAGCAGTTGTTCTACTTTCCTATAAGAATCCATATAAATGGATAGAGATGGTGGTGATAGTCTAGGAAAAATACTCAGTGGGCTTCTTTTAACAGTTTCAAGTCCTCTGCAGTGTGATACAATTTAAACTGGTGTTATTATAAGAACTGATTTAACCTGGGACAGATTCTGGTTTGCTGAGTAGCACAGAAATAGGAACTAATTATTCTTAAATTTTTATTAGTGTTAGTTCCCAAAAGCTAGCATTTGTCTCAATTTCCCTTTCAGGTAACTGTAGAAAGTTGTCACTTCTTATTTTGAGAGTGATGCAAATAATTTATAGTAATGTTTGAAACACATAAATTACAATAGCACTTGGTTTAAAAAAAATAAACCGCTAAACCAACAAAATATTGAGAGCTTTCCAAGGCATTTGTGAAGAAGGGTATTCCAGTGACCTTCTACAGTAAAGCTCCATGCTACATAAATCAGAAGAAATCACTTGGATATAAAGAGGAATGGTGTGATATATTGTAACTAGAAAATTTATTTGTAAAGAGAGACATCTGGAAAAATGTCTTCTGCATGTTTTCCTATAAATAATGCAGAAATGTTGCATCATGTAGACAAATAACGACTTACACTCTCAGTCAGAGTTCTCAGACCCATGACTCTCTGTCAGCCTCTTCATTTTATAATAATGAATCGATTTTCAATTGGAAATGAACAGTGTTCCTTCACCTTGATTTAAGGAATGTGACAAAATCAGAAAACTCAGAAAGTTCTCCTGGGTTTTAAAGTAAATAATCTGATTTATAGCTTTTGAGGCTATCCACAGAAACTTATTCCCATAACTGCCATAATTTTACACATATTTATATAACGTTGGGGTGGGAGAGTCTTCCAAGGTGTTCACTACTCTATTAATTTGGCTGGCTCTCACTGTATTTTCTTGATGTGTTTTTAGAACTTAAATTCTTGACAACAGAATTAAACCAAAAGGGAGGGCTTCAGAAATCCTGGACTGAAGAAATGGAATTCAAATAACTGTATATTTATTGCTGGCTGCTGAAATCAAGAGAATTTGAACCCTGTATCCAAATATAAACAGGTTAGATCCTTCCTAAGCTATTGTTCTGATAGGGAGTGTGGAGGGAAAATAATTTTTTTATAAATGCTTTTTTTTGTTGTCTTCTCTACTGAGAGGAGGCTGATTTTATATTAGGATTGTAATTATCATGGCATAGGCCTTTAAAAGAAGGTCTATTCCTTCCTATGCATCTGGGCACAATTAATTACTGCTCCAGGCATAGAAAAATGAATATTCCAAATTGCTTCATGTGATTACAAACCAGAGACAAGAATTTAATCTTGTCTATAGAATAAATAACAGGAGTCATCAAAATTGGAAGTTAATAAAACAGAGAAGTTCAACAAAACACTCTACAATTTTTTTGTTTGTTTGTATCAAATTAGTTGACTAGATACCTCTAGCTATCTCCATTTAAAATTTGATAAGATACAAAGACAAGTAGTTTCTGCCTTGATGTTGCTAGTCCAGATCAGTTCTGTACTTTCCATATAGATTTAATTTTAGTCAGTTACACTGAAGCAAAAATTGCCCCTGTCTCTAAAAACATTCTGCAGTGTGATAAGCATTACAAGCCAAAAATAACCTTCCCAAAGAGACCACCCACCTAGTTTGCAGATGGAGAAAGGCACAGGTTACAACACAAGAGTTTATTACTGCTGAGACTGTGGCTGTTTCTTTACGTGGACAGATATGAACCTATGAAAGCAACTGCTGGATGCCTGTTTTCATGCAAATGTCCCCAGCGATAATGGATTGTGCAGCAGATCCTTGGCCAAGGCACAAAGATGTACTGCAAATCCCCCGCTCTTCTATCATTCTGACATCTGAAGCACCCAGCAGAGAAAAAGAGAAAGTGGCTTGTAAACAAATTACTTCTTCGTTTATTATCTGGGAAAAAATGTAATAGAAGAGAGAAGGAAAGAAATATTTGGTAGTATTCTGGGGCCAGCTGTCGCTGTCGTGCGAGGCTTGGCTGATGCTGAGTGAGATATAGAGCAGGAGCTCAGTTCTTGCCCTACAGTTACTTCCTTCATGCTGTTTTTAGTTTTCTATAAAAACAATACTGAGGCGGGGGGGAAGCAGAATGTTGAGTACAACCTGAGTCCTGACTTTCCAAGGGGATAGTGACACTTTTCTTGGGACGGGTCCCAGTAAAGGGAATGATGGCAAGTGATGTTCGGTCCTCCCTGCTCTGGTGGGAAGGTGTTTCGTGGTGTTCCTGTCCCCAGGGGAATAGGTGGCAGTGGTAGCTCGGAGGGTAGTTGGGGGGTTCAACCTTCAGCAAGCTGGGCACTGGTGGAGGGTTAGCACCGCGGCTGCCTGAACACACACCACCACCCCTTATAAACCCGAGCAGATTGTCTGTACGGAAATGGGCCACGGGCAGTCAAAAGCACCTTCAATCAACCCTTTTCCTTCAGGTCCTCATTTAGCTTCCAACATGCCCATCCAAATGCTGTTATTTCACACACACCACCTCTACTCTTCAATTGCTGATTCTTTCAGGCAGAGATTTGTATTCATAGTTCAGAGCTGTGCCAGACCATGTGTGCTGACCATAAGGTGGCTTTGAAACATAGAGGTGTGCTTTCCATCTGAAAAAGGAAAAAGGCTGTTTACAAAGTTCCCAAACTCTCTAAGAAAGTGGCACAAGCATAAGAGCATTTTAAGCACTACTAAAGCTCACGTGGACCACAAGCCACGTGAACCACAGCATTGCTTTGTGCGTTACACAGAAGGGCCAATTTACATCAGCAAAACATATAGCCCAAAAGTTAAATCAGGCACACGTTGCTTGTGGGGTGGGAGATTGCTCATGCCTCAGCTTTCCGTGTGATGGCTCCACTGTTGTGAAAGCACACAGTATTCAAAAGCATACGAAACAACAGCCGATATGAGATATTTGCTGGCACTTGTGCAAGAATAACTGCTGTCCTTGTAATCAAGGAAGCCTGCTAAGTTCAAACACCCATTTATCATACCATTAACTTTGTGGCCAATTTCATAAAGAGGAAAGCGGCCTTATGAGGGGAACTCACTCCTGAATTAAAGCTCAAACTGTTGTCCGTTGTTCATTTGCTACAGTACATAGGTTCCTGGTGACATTCAGCTAATGAATTTTCTTGATTAACTACCCGTTATATGTGGCCATTGTAATGGAAAGGTATTAGCTCCTGTTACAAGGCAGTTGTGTCATTACAACAAGTGAGCTGATTTTGTCTTTTCTTCCTTCCTCCTCCTTTTTCTTTTATGAAGTCAAAGCAAAATAAAGCTTGGAAAAATATCATTAAAATTCAACAATTCTCTGAAAAGAAAACACGGCTCTGCTGAGCAATAAAATGAATTTAGATGCAGTTTTTTCATTAGATGTTGAATTAGAAGAAAAGTAAAATGCAGACACGGATATAAACCAGCTCCTATTTAGAGTTTTTACATTTATTTTCATTATAATTGTAATTATACAGAGCACGATCCAGAAGTAAGTCAAAAAGAAAAAAAAAATTAAAATAAAAAGACCATGTACACTTTATAGACCTATTTCTCTGAGAACAGGTCTTATAATTAACTCTGGATGTTCTCTTTCTTTCCCTTTGTCCATTTTTAATGCAGTTCACATTCTGAGAGTGCTCTGCAGCTGCTTAAACTGCACTGACATCTTGTGGCACTGAGTTAGTAGGATCCTAAAAAAAAAAATTGTAAACCTTCACAAAATGTGAGTTACCTTGTTTGCCTTCGTGCAAGTGCTGCCCTCTTTAACTCTGGAGCTGGTTAGTGTTTACTTGCTTGCTTGCAGAGGAGGTGTGTGTTAGGTATGTAGGGCAGTCCACTGCATGAACACCGTAGCATATATTTTAAAAATGTATTTACTCTTGCAAATGTAGTTATCGATGTGAGAAGTCCTTTACAGTTTTGTGCCACTACTCAGGAGCATTCACAAGGGCAGCGAAGACACTTTAAGGCTGGGGCTAATCTGACAACGCCTACCTAAAATTTTGAGATGTCATGACAGAATAAGATTTTATCCTATAAAACTGGATGTATGTGAAACCTGTTGACTAAAAAGCCCATGTGGGTGAACACGGGCACACTCACACCCTCTCTCACACACGCGCACCAAGAGAGAATACCATTAATTTCCTAGCTGCTAGTTTATCACCTTGGCAACAGCAAAGCATTTAGAATAACTTCAGGCCTTTTCAGCACTGAAAATGAAGAGAAGATACTGGCAGCAATCATCAGCTGAATAAAGATCTCCTAGTGGAAGTCCATATACAGAATAAAGTATTCGGCAGCAAATTAGGCTCCTGAATATAGTAAATTCCAAAGGAATATATTTTTCATCTTTTCAAAAGGTGAGGAAATAGTTTGTGATGATCCATTGGAGACAAAGTGAAAAGCAAACTACTGCTATGTAAAAACGTTTCAAGGGGAGGTAGCTGCAGCGTTTTTTTGTCTGTCATTGTATTCTTCCCCCACTGAATGCTCCTAAATCCTGTGACTATTATCAGAGTTTATATACTGATATCAAAGGAAACCACATCTCCCTAGGAAACCACAAGAAAATAGGCATGCACTTAAACACTTAAGATGAAGCAGAGTTTCTACCACACTCATGTTTATGTTATCCATTGCTGCAACATCTGAAAATCTCTTGTAATTTTTCTTTTTTTTTAGCTGCACAAGACCCTTTTGAGATAGAAAACATTATTATACTTATTTTACAGATGGAAAATTGAAACAGAGGAAGATTAAGTTGATTGTCTAACAGGAGAGAAAAAGGATGTGAGGAAAAAGGATGAGAGAAAAAGGATGTGAAGTGAGGAATTCAAATGAAGGCATCAAATGAAGGTGAACTAGGCAGTCTCTGAATTAGCTGGCACATTGTTGTCCAGTTCAGTTTTTTCCTCCCATTGATTCTTCATATAAGGTCTCTAATGTATCTGATCAAGTGGCATGTTTTGTGGGGTTTGCACAAATGCTGAAAAATGGAATCAAAAGGAATTCCCATTGAGAGACCAAGGAAAAAAAAAAAAAAAGGGAATACAGACTGACTAAAGTAAAACACAATGCCTGATTTCTGAAAGCAATTGGCTTTGGGAAAAAAGTCTTTTTTAAACACATTTTCTGACTTTTACTTACAGTTCTGCTCGCATCAACTGTATTTGAACTTTTGTGTGAGGTTTCTGTTACAGAAACTCTGCTTTACCATGGGACTGAAATTTTAGCAAATAATCAGTCACATCCATAATGTCAAATATTGATTATTTGTTCATGGGTCTTTCCCCCCTCCCTGAACATACAATATACCTATACTGCTAAGAAAAGGAAATTTAGAGTAGTCCAGTTACTTTCTCGATTTTTGCTATGCTCAGCTTTTAGGTTTTATTGGCTTTTTTGCTTCCATATCCCAGACAGAGCATCCAATGAAGGCATGCCTGAGCATCTCTGAGAGCCAGCTTAATGGGACCTGTGGTATTTAATGCAGGATGAGCAATTTTCTAATACAGCTCACCCAAGTAGTTGATAAAATGTATCTATTATTGCATGAGAATATGGCATCATTGGAATATGTCTTATAAAACAAGACCTTCTATTAAGTAAGTCCTCCACGCTACTACGTTTTTCTTTCCCAAGGATGAAATCAGGAAAACTCTATAAAGATTCTGGGCAATATTTCAACAATGAAATATCAAAATGGTGATAATCTTCGTATGATGTGTTGATTTCCAGAAGTCTGACACTCCAAGAATCTTCTCCCAAGACACTAGTATATTACTTCCTGATTTCTCCTTTAATGTTTTCATTCCTTTTTGCCACTAAATGTTCTTTATTTCACTCTATTATTTTTACTTTACCTCTGTCTTCCACTTAAACAACTCACTAATGGTAATAAGAAACAATGAAATAACTTGCACTATGTAATCTGCTTTAACAGATTTAACTAAGGTGATAACACAACTTTAAGTTAATAACAGAAAAGCTGTACTATTTACAGAAGAGCTTTGACCACTTCCATATATTTAACTGTTTGCCTGGACAAATGCAAATTCATGTATGTGGGAGAGTTTAACATCCCCCACTCCCAAATATTATTGGTTGGGGATTGACTGTGTAACAGTTCTGCAGAAAAGTCTTGGGGCATGAGCCAGCAGTGTGCCCTGGCAGCAAAGAGCAGCAGCATCCTGGGCTCTAACAGCAGGAGCAGATCCAGAAGATCCAGGGAAGGAATTATCCCTCTATAGTCAGTACTTGTGACACCACATGTAGACACTGCATCCACTTTTGGGCACCCCAGTGCAGGAAAGACACTGACAAATTGGAGTGAGTTCATTCAAGAGCCACCAAGATGGTTGGGGCTGGAGCACTTGACCTGTGTGCAGATGCCATAGGAGGTGGGCTTGTTCAGCCTGGAGAAGGGACAGCTTTGGGGACACCTAACAGCAACGCCCCAGTGCCTACAGGGAGGTCATGAAGAAAAGATGAGCTCTTCACAGCATTGCAGTGTGGGGACATGAGAAATCAGCTTGACTTCATGACGAGGATTAAAAGATTGAGCAGGTTACCCAGAGGAGCTGTGAGACCTCCATCCCAGGAGGTTTTCAAAACCCAACTGCACAATGCTGTAACTAACCTGGTCCAAATTTGGTGTTGACCTTGTTTTGAGTGGGATGTTGAAACAGAGATTTCCCAAGGTCCGTTCCAAACTGAATGACTCTGTGATTCTATACAGATATTTTTTACTTGCCTTTCACTAGTTGCTTAAAAAATCTGTTATGCATAACATTCAGTATCCACATTTATAACTGCTTGTTGGTATTGTTAAACAGAAATATACTGAATTGTTCTAGAAAAGCCAACATATTGAAAAGAATCACTGCTGCTTTGGGTAATATTCACCAAAGTAACTTCATATTTCAGCACTGATTTTGTAGCAAACAACAAGTTTTCAGATAGCTGGGCCTCTCCGGAAGGTAATGCCTTCTTATGGTGATAATTAATTACTGATAAGATTAGAAAGTGTAAGGAGACAGAAGCAACTGTCTTTGATTTTAGGTTGTTGGGTTTTTGGGGTTTTTTTTGGTTTTTTTTTCCATTAATGACATGATCATATTCCAACAACTGTCTTAAGGAATTACAAAAATCAGAGAAAATTCATTCATTTTGCTCCCCCCACCCCCCCACCCCTCTTTTCTTCTTGCAGAAATACTTAAGTAACCAGGCTATAAAAGCAGGGGTAGTAAACTAACTACAAAGCTAATCATGCAGAAGAGATTTCAAGGGACTGTGATTTATTTATAGTTAGAGTTTTCTAACTGAAAAGATCCCTTTTGCAAGAAAAGAGATGCCAAAAGCCCAGAAGGAATGTTGATTTTGCATTGCAAAGCAACCCTAACCAACCTACTTAAGTTCATCTGGGGTCTTGGAAGCCTGCATTCTTCGATGTGTTTGATGCAGATTCTTGGGAAAAAAATAAAATCTGTGTTGAGAGGAAACCTCATCTACTTTAGACTTCTACTGAGGTCTGAAATCAGTGGGATATTTTTTATGCTTCTTTATTTCACGCTGAGTAAAATTTTTACGTATTTCTGACTTTCACTACAAATACTTTTGGAGTGTACTTATTTCGCGTTACATTAGGTAATTGTTAGAGGTACCACTGCTCTGCACAGGCTGACTTCTCTTTTGTGCTAATTTAACATAATCCTATATTTACACCACTGCCATTCACAAGACAGCTCCTATGAGTTACTTAAAACGCCTTTAATTCAGCATGCTTCTGAATCCACCATAATATATGACATTCTATTTTCGAATTAAAAGATGAAATCAGGTTATTAAATGTATGATATGATATTTGCTATGTACCTTTAGTCTATTTCAACATTAATGGCATGAATATTTATCTTTGCTACTACTAAAGAACTTTAAGTGCTATTATAAGGATGTTTCTAAGAAATGTAAAGAAAGTCAACATAAGGTCATAACAAACTGAAAGGATATGCATTATACTCTTAATTTACTCCAATTGATATACTTTCAGATTGACAGTTAAAATAGCAGGGGAAACTTATTTGTTTATGTAGAAACTTCTTGTGTTGGGAATACAAACATTAGTGTTTTTTAGAGATGTAGTTTTAATATTTTTTTGCGTTTTTCCCCAAGCATTGATTTTATTCTCATTCCACTCAATCAAAAACTGGTTCACTTTGGAATGAAGGCCACAGGCACTGGCAGTTACGTTTTATTCATTACTGCTTCAAAGACAAAGATTCAAACCTCCAGAGATCTGATACCCTGAGGAAACGGTTCAAACATTTACAGTAACATGTCCCTGGAGAGACCCTTTAGAACAAACTTTTTAAAAAAGTTTTCACTTTACCAGTTTGCCACAATCCAGCTTGGTGCACTACTGCCAATTGATCCTGTGGAAGTCTCCTTCAGCACATTTGAATAAAATATAGAGATTTTTTTATGAATGAGAAAAAATATTCCAACAAGAATTATATTAATGACTCAAGAGCAAAAAAGGAGTGCAAGAAAAAAAAATTCAGAAAAACATAGGTGCTTACTGTACTGATTCTCAAGATTTGTCTTATCACAATGGACACATCGCTTCCATCAGATTCAGACAACTTCTTGGAAGTTGGGAGGAATTCGGTGAACTTCATTAAAATAGACTGGTTTGCAAGCATGCATATTTCTTGTTTATTGTGATGTCTTAGAGACAGAAGTGTAATTTCATCTGCTTGTTTTTCTGTAAAGAAGAATATTTTCCTTTGACAGTCATGTTTGCCAAATTAGTGTTCTGTGTTAGAAAAAATTTTTAAGCAGCACTCCTAAAACAAAGGAACTTTTACAGTGACTAAATTGCATCATTTTTCAAATTTTTTGGTTACATCATCTTATCCTTCGTAATTATACAATGTGGTGGATAAGGAGGTTGTTTTGAGACTACCTAATAGTATAGAAACTTTTAGTTGATGAGGGTTTTGGAGTGGGTTTTTTTGTTTTGGATTTTTGGTGGGTTTTGGCTGTTGGTGGTTTTTTTTGAGATATTAGGACAGTTTCTCAAAATATTACAGTCTGCGAGAGTCAGCCATGCAATTTCACACAGGTAATGGCAGTAGGCACCAGCCAAGCAAGAATCCAATTTGTACAAGCCTTCACTTTATCACACCAAGGATGCTCTATGTAGTAACTACATGAGCCATTCATAATAAATGACCCCGAGGGAAAAGTGATTAATCATATTTGCAGTTGTTAGTTTAGCAAGGTGAAACACATTCCAGTGGAAGAAGATTGCCTTACTGATACGTATTTAGAGGCATGAATTCAGTGGCCAAAGTAGATGGGCATAAAATCTAGAGGTATGCAATTTATTTCAAGAAACTTCTTTGTTAAAGGAAGGCTGTGGAGACTTCTTTTTAAAGCATAATCAAATGAGCATTGGAAAAGAGTGATCTCTTCTGGCACATACGTGGACTGGTCATATGGTTGATACATGCAACAAGCGTAGGATCACGCTAAACAGATGGCACACAAAACATTTCCTTTTTTGCTCTACTTCCCAAAGGAGAAAACAATTGACACACAAGATATGCCATGACATATTGTCACAGTCTGCTCTGCATTTCATAATACTGTAATTTCTGTAACATTTCATAATACTGTTTTCTTGAAATGGGATGCTATAAAACAATCTTGGTCTCAAAGGTCTCCTCACCAAAGTTTCTTATGTTTTTGTTTGTTGTCTGTCTTCTTACAGCAATCTAGTAATTTTGGCCAAAGTTTCTACTGCTGTCAACTCAGATATCCACAGTCTGCTCTGCATTTCATAATACTGTAATTTCTGTAACATTTCATAATACTGTTTTCTTGAAATGGGATGCTATAAAACAATCTTGGTCTCAAAGGTCTCCTCACCAAAGTTTCTTATGTTTTTGTTTGTTGTCTGTCTTCTTACAGCAATCTAGTAATTTTGGCCAAAGTTTCTACTGCTGTCAACTCAGATATCCGCGGATACTGCACGAGCATCATGGTTACTCTTTTCCCACTCATCTCGTGCAATGGAAGCATGACATGAGACACAGATCTATTTGTGTATTTAATTCTAAGTAATTAGTGAGACATATATAACGTGTCTGGAACCAGGCCTTCTATTACAAATAGTCACTGGAACTGTTCAGAATGACATCTGACCACCATGACAGTCAACCTGTGCTATGAGCTTCAGTGGGAACTGGATTTCCACCTGATATTTCTGGAAATGTCATATAAC
>NW_009188268.1:88313-98430 GCF_000690835.1 Fulmarus glacialis | reverse complement strand
GTATTGATTTTGTTTCTAATCTAGCATAAACACAATGAATGACTCAATAATATTCATGGGCACTAATACTCCATGATAATTTAAGTATTACAGCAAATGGGTTTAATTTTCAGGTGAGATGAATTTCTGCCAAAGTTCCCATGAGCTTCTAAGAGAGACCACATGCTGATTTTCCCTTCCCAGGGCTATGGAATATCATTTAAGATGCCTGACTCTATTGGATAATATACTGAATACTAGCCAGTTATCACACAGATTTTTAAAAGTATCCCACAAGCATTTTTTAACAATGTAATTGTTCCTCTAGTCTCTTTAACAAGTGAACAGTTTATACAGTTTTATCAAAAAGAAATTATCACAATCCCCCCAGTCTGTTTCCTTATGATTGAGCATGTCTATCTGTGCAGGTTCTGCCCTGAAGTCCTGTATATTGAGATACTGTATTTTGCTGTTGCTTGTTGAGTATCTATCTCCACCTACATTCCCACCTCATTAGAACTTAACGTGTTTGTTATTTATAGCTTATGCTTGTCTTACTGCATTATGATATTATTATTGTTATTATTAATCCCTTCATCATGTAACAGTAATATGTGATATATCAAAGTCCTCTGTTACCAGTCTGTAATTGTTACTCTCTAAAGTGCTGCCTTTTACCTCTGACAAAAATCCTGCATTAAATTTTCTTCTAGTAAAATCCTTTAAGTCATTAGTTTGCCTAAAGAGTGCTGCAAATGACCAATGAAGAGATTTTTCTGTTTTAATCCCAGTCATCAATCCCTTATCTGTAAGTAGGCAGCTTTTCTATTTTCATTGTAAGTCTGTTTAAAGTCTTACAAATACACAGGATGAGAACTGACTGGATTTTTTTTCCTTTGCATTAAAGCACTTCTGAATGCACAATGAGATTATTTGTTAAATTTCTAACTTTGTAATTTCAGTGAAAGGGACAGATTGGCTTTGAATTAGTAAGAGGATTTCAAGATACTACCTGCATGATCTCAGTCATACTATTTATTGTCTCTCTGAGGTGTTTTGGGTTTTTTTCTCCAATTAAAAATGGAGACAGAAATGGATTTTTTTCCCCCAACTTTTGTCTGATTTTTCTGTTTAGACTAGGAGGTCTTTATGAGTAGGAGCTCATTATTACATCTAGATATTTTAGGCCTCTTATCTCCACTGGGACCCTTACAGATTGTCTTGATATAAATATATGGTATTAATAATACAAAGCCAGAGAGAAAATGCATCATCACTTAAAATGCAGCATGTGACAGTGAAATTGATGCAGTTTTATCATTATCCGGTGAGTGTTTATAGAAATTCTTGATTAAAGCCAATTAATAGAAATGGTAATCTTGGATGCCTTTCATGTCATCAAAACAAAGTCAGCATAACTAAAGAATAAATTTTAATAATTTTACAAATAATACATATTGAAAGTCATTGGAAATAGGATTAAGACATGGCTAAAGAACATCAAAACAGCCGTTTAAACATCAAGTTCAAACTTCTTGCCTCTACTTTCAAGGTCCTGTGTAGCTTATTCAGCTTATTAAAGAGAAGGTTGAAAGGTGACCTGATCACTTTGTTGAAGTACATTAATAATGATACCTATTTTGGGGAAGTTCTGCTTGACAAATGCCTAACAAAACCATTCGTTGAAAGCAGAAGCTGGAAAATTAAAATTTGAGGTAATTTACCTCAGTAAAGTGAAGTTTTGGGGAGTGAGAGAATTAAAATACTTAATATTTAACCAAGATAACTTGTGACAGAAAACTCACCATCCTGGTTTTTTCTACAAAAAATCAAAGGCAAATGATGCAACCAGCTTCAAAAAATGTTGAAAAGGCAATGCAGGGAACCACAAATGGCTCAGCCTCACCCCAGTCCCTGGGAAAACCATGGAGGTGAGTCCTCCTGGAACACATTTCAGTGTACATGAAGGAGGAGGTGATCAGGAGCAGTCAGCATAGATTTGCCAAGGATAACTCACAGTTGACGCAACTGATTGACTTCTATGACAAAAATGGCTGGATCTCTGGATGAGGAGAGAGCAGTGGCTGCCATTTACCTTATCTTCAGCAAGGCTTTTGGCCCTGTATCTTTCCTTGGAGGCTTTCAAGTCTTTCTGAGCAATCTGGTTTGAATTCAGGGTTGACTATGCTTTGAAGAGGAGATTGGACTAGAGACCTCCTGAGCTCCCTTCCAGCCTGAGCTGTCCTGTGATCCTCAGAAGGACCTTGTTCCACAAGAGGGCTGAGGTCTAACATGGGCTGAATCACTCTTCTCCAATGCCTGTAAAGACAGCCAGTAGAGTCTTAATTTAAGGGACCTCAATATAGTGCCAAAAATTAGGTGGGATGTACCCAGGCAAATGAGGTAGTGTGGTTATCATTATCTGGAGTCCCTAAGAATGGATTAGAGTATGTTGTGATTTTCTCCAGCTACTAGTAAATTTTCTATAGATTATGAGGATGAGTATGCAATGAGTGTTCATTCTGGACTTTGTAATTATAACTCCTTTTGTGCACGGCTACCTATGGACCAGGATTTCTGGGTTACTTTTAAAGCACTGATGTTACTCACAGATCTGTTCTAGTTCAAATCTCACAGGGTAGAGAATGACCACAGGGGAAGACTTAAAAATAGGCCAGTGAAAAAATTGTCTTTCCCAGATTTGTTTCCATATTAGAGGTGTAACACTGCGTACTAAACAATTTTAAGCACAGGTAAAATATAACTGATTATTACTGGGATTATATTTTCCAATATCTTGTTGCTCTTTTAAACAGATATGAAAGAACTTATGGAGAGAACACCAGGAAAAATATACACAAATCTTATAATCAAAATGTCTTGTAGGTTTATCATTTCAATTTAGCTTTGTTCTTTCATAACACAGGACAATCATATCAGATTAGGATTCGTCATCACAAACACTGTATGAGTGGCACCATAATTACCTTGTTACACGAGCATCACAAGGATTGTTGGTGCCTTAGGCAAGAATTCTTCGTGCTGTGTCATTGTGCCTTATCATAAATTATATTCATTAACAGTGTATGAATAATGGTGGCTTGCAGTGATGAAAAAAAGACCCAGATGATTTTACATTTTATTTAAAACCTTATTGTGTGGAAACTTACCTCCTGCTGGACATCCAAAGTCCTAATGAATCATATTAAATGGTTTATTTTTCAGTTTGTAGCTGTTCCTAACTCTGATGCCTGTTTTACAAATCCTTCCCCAAAGTATTACAGGCATAAGTCATGAAAAGTCCTGGTCACGCAACTGAAAATGAAGCAGCGTGAAAGGCAGCAGTAGCTGGGACTAAGACTCAGGAGTTTTGAGCATTTTCTTCTAGTCTCTATCCTATTAATCTCGGGCAAGTCATTTTGTCTTTGTGTTCCCACTGGTCCTCCCCTCTGGAAAATGAATTACTTAATGAGATATTGGGACCCTAAATTCAGGTAGGATTTCTGTAATACAATATTATATACTCCTGCCTTACAGTTTCCTAGACAACCTGCTGAGAGGGAAAAAAAGAAAAACACCCAATCAAACAATCACACCCCCCATCCCAAAAAACACCCCAAGCAACAACCAAGATTTCCAGGTATTAAGAACTTATTTCTTGCAAAGGTTTATGTCTTATCTTGAAAATTCAGATATATACTTGGTTTTTGCTTAAAAATAGCATCAAGCTGATTTTGCAAAGAAAGCACAGATCCTTGTAGTTCACTGAGGCAAATTCTCCCTGAAATTTGAAAGTATAACCTGTAGGGCTGGGCCTGCAGTGTTTATAGCTCTAGTAACATTTTTAAAAGCAATTTACATCACATAAACATTCTGGTTTTGCTAACAGATTAGACAGGACAGATTAGACAAAAACTGTATAGTTTTTCTGGACCTCAGTGTATATACTGAGTTCTGAATACAGAACTGCAGCTTGATTTTAAATGTTCTTTGTATCATCTTCCCAGTATAATGTTAAATTCCCATCTCAGATTAAATATATACATAGTAAACAGTAGAGTTTGCTTAACTGTTTCATAAAACATTATTGGACTAGATTCTTGCTTATAAATCCAGAAATACTATTTACATTTACATTTTAAGTTATTTACAGAAAAGAAACAAAACATTTATAAAGCACACTGGGCACCCAACTTCTTTCCAGCTAGAATGGATTCTGGATAAATCTCAGTCATCCAGACTGACATCCAGCCAGTTACATTTTCTGATTTCACAATATTTAGAGAGACCAGACTAGTCTCTAAAAATTCTGTCAGATGGGATTTTTCAGGTTAGTTAGAAAGGCAGAAAATATGGGTTATTTGACAACTTCTACAAAGGCAGAGAAAGCATGATTTAGAGTTCAGGAGCATTTGCTTCAAATGGCATACTCATTATCCACCTTGTCAAACTGAGGTGCAAAGGACCCTTCTTGGGCTCTTTATGATGACTGCAGTCCTGGCAAGCTGGGACAGAGCCACTATCTCAGAAAGCTCTGTCCCAAAAATGACTGTAAACTTTTAGTAGATCATCATGTGATCCAAATGGGGTTTGTATCTACACATTAACTATCCTGACTTCTTTAAAATTAGTGGAAATAAGTACCCCTGATAAAGCTGGTATTGTGTCTTTTCCAAAGTACATTATTCCACTTTGCACTGTAACCACTATTTCATATATCTTGATCGGTAGACTTGTTTGCTGTTGCTTTTCTTCAGTAAGACTCAGCGTTCATCAGCTGCACCTTGCACATTTTAGGTCAGATACCGCTAACACCTATTCTTCTTTCCACTAGTGTTTGTGGATGTGATAAAGAAGCAGCAGGATATAAAATCTATTTCCACTCCTAACATAGATTTACAAATGCACACGCAGCATTGAACTCATCTCTTCTGAGTTGCCACTGATTTATTACATTATTACATAATTTTCCTTCTTGAATGTACTGTATAGGATAGGCAACTGCTTTATAAAGTCATCTTGAGTATCAGAAAATTGTGTATCATAACATTGACTTCTTTAATGTTGCTTTTTTAGCAGGTTAAACTAATCTGTCTCATCATCATCATCATCCCTAAATTAGTTTATGTCACCCATGAATGCTGTTCACAGATGCTTACAGATGTATCAGAAAATCACCTCATTCCATTTATAAATAAAACCTCTGCATATAAATTTTAGTTTAAGAAATAACATTTTTTGCTGGCAAAAGCATTCCAAAGCTGGTTGTGATAACTATTGTGATATCTAGGTTATAGAGAATGGGAGTAGAATTCACTGTGTTTATAAAGAAGGTGGAGTCAGATGCCACATAGAGATGCACAGTGAAAGGGCAAGAAGCAATGTTGACAAGTTGAAGCAAGAGAAATTTCAACTAGCTATAAGGAAAAAATTGTTCACAGTGAGAGTGATGAAACACTGGAAAAGATTGCTCAGGTCAGATGTGATATCTCCGTCCCTGAAGATATGCAAAACTCACCTAGGCAAGACATCGAGCAACCAGATCTATCTTTGAAGTTAGTCCTGAGCTGAGAAGAGCTTTGGAACAGACGATCTCCAGAAGTCCCTGCTCACCTAAATTTTTTAAATCAGGTGCCTGAGTTTCTGTTTACTCATTCAGGAATTACCTACCCCAAAATTTTATTGTTTTGAGCTGTTATCAATTAAACTGTTCAAAGCATTTACTGAAGGAACAAAAGCTTAACAAATGATTGGCAAATGCTAGTAATAGATGGAGATGTAGAATATATTTCAGTGATGAAATATAGAATGAAAATAAGTTAAAAACAAACAGAAAACTGGACTTGGATGGCCCAAGGTTAATACTAGAAAACTATAACTCCTCATGATCACAAAAGTAATTCCCTCTGTTTCTGAAATACATCACAGAAGGCTAGAAAAGTTCTAAGTCTCACAGTAGAAATAGTTTCAAATCTTAGTGTTGTCTTTTTATGCAAAAGTTTTCTAATATTTTTAGCTGAAATACTATCAGTGATGAATCAAAAACTTTAATTTTACTCTTTTCAGCTTAAATAGAGTGAATTGCTATAGTATGATATTCAAAATTGCTTTGCAGACGTTAAGCCATCTGAAGAAAACACGATCACTAACCCTTTGCACAAAATGAGCAAATAAATATAATTCTCGAAAGTCAATCTATTTTGAGAGACAGTGCAAGTTTCTGTTTTAACATGAACTTACAAATGCCTAAAGGAAGATGTACAAAGCTGATAATGTTCAAATAGAAACTAAGAGAAACCAAAAGTGTGTGAATATACCGACATGATCAAAAACAGCAAAACACCATGTCCTGTTTATGGGCAGTTCTGATAGAATGAAGTATTTGGAATCGTCCTATTTACCTGAGGTATCAGTGGGGAGGGAGAGACAACTCCAGTGAGCAATTCACATCAGAGGTGGAATGAATCGTCTCTGGAGATGCTTCTCTAACCCCACTAGCTAAGAAAACATCTTACTCCTCACTTAGGATTTCCATGTTAGCTGAGAGGAATTGAGGCTTAACTTATCACACGGAATAGCCTTTTTCTAGTTCAAGAGCTGAAATGAGCGGAACAAGCATAAAGCAACTCTACCAATACTAATGGGATAAAAGCTGGAATGGTTACCTGGTTACACAAAAATTATTGGCAGGAACACTACAACATTATTTAACAGAATGATACCATTAAAACTACTTGAGTACAGCTATAACAAAAAGTGAGACACAACAAGGGCTAGAACCTGGACCTGATCCTTCATCTAAGTCCATACCTATGGGTACTTCTTCACCAGTAAATGTGATGGGTCAAGGGCCATTCTCCATTACGGAGGGCAAGCCCCACAGCACACTTCTCCATGCAATTGAATTATTTTCTTTAATAAAATAGGATGATTTCTACCATGCTGCCAGCTGAGAGCAGCCTGTGGTTTGTGATATTCTTCAGGCCATGGTGGACATTTGTTGGGATCACACAACGCGCAACAAAGCCCAGGCCCTTTCTAGCTTAGTAATACAGATGGATCACAAAATCCAGTTTGACAGCAAGTGCTTGGGTAGAGGTTGTAGAATTGGGATGATGCACTGCCACAGATTTCTCTAAATTATGCTGGATGAAATCAAGGTTAAGCAAGATGATCTGTGGCATCTAGCTTTGGATACATCCCTAATCAGGTCCTAGATGCTGTTCAACTAGATAGCAAGATGTAAGGCTTGCTGTCCTTATTTAAATACCACTTTTTCAAAGGAACTTTCTTATTCTGGTTTTGGCAACATTTTCTGTTCCTTCCTAAAGTCTTTTGTAAGCTGTTCTCCGGGGGAATACCTTCCTCATATAAAGGTACCACAGCTGCACTGGGACCCAGTACCTGCCTATAAAGTGGAGGCGAACATAGTGTAGGCTGGAGAGGCAGAGACCAAGCCAATAACACCACATTATTCACTGCTTGATTTGATTTCTGGTCAGTGGTATGATTTCCCCAAAATGAACTGTGACATTTCCTACAGCTGCCTCCTCAGCATACAAAATAAGATTCTGCTAACCTGGGACCGCCACATGGGAAAATGTTTGCCAGCTCTAGCTCTGTACACAATGTAAGAAAAAAATATTCAATTCAGCTATGTGATACAGTTCAATCATAAAGATTCCCTTTTAGGAAAACAGAAAGAACAATGCGTTTAAAAATGCATGGTGAGGACCCATTCTTGTTATCATTCAATAATTTGATATAAACATCCTTTCTCAATATGAGTTTAAGATTGCAATCTTATTTTGTACAGATGCTGAACTTAATAGAAAAAAAGTTAAAACCAACATCTTCCTGATGGCATTTCATGTATGTGTTTTAATAGAGCCACCTGTGTTACCTTCCTTTTTCACTTTAGTTTATTTTTTAACATGCATATAATTTTATTCCTTTGATTTGGTTGACTAGCTTCATCAATTATTTCACTAGCAAAAGAGCTCTAAAAAGACTCTAAAAGAATAAAACAATAGAAATTTCAGATAAAAATGCTCCTTAATTGAGGCAATTTCATAGAAGTAGATCTATGTTTTTTGAATAGCACGTTGCACCTGCTTTGTTTCTCTGACATTCACTTACTACAGAGTACATTTTTCATAGCAAAGTCACACAATGCTATTGTATGCAAATATTTTGTCAAGAATCCATAGGCAAGCTGATTTGATGGTCTGTCTTTCTATAGCGTGTTAAACTTGTGATGACAGATACCTCAAGTTGTAGGTGCAAGAGTAGATTAAAATAACTATTTTTGTACCCTGGTATGGTAACATACAGTATTGTATATTAAACTGCAGAAACAACTTGTGAATACCTGTGCAGTTTCTCATTTATTGTTAATTATTTAATTTGTGAGACTTTTTAAAAATTGTTTCTGTCGAATAATAAGATAACAATTTGATGGTCTGTATTTTACTTTCCATTACATCAACACACACCAAAACACAGTAAAACCAGTATAGTGATAAATCGCTAAATCCCTCAGTGCTAAGTCCAGTAGAAAATTTCTATTGGAGAGAATAGGGGTAGTTTCAGTATAATAAATAAATACATTAACACTCAGCAAATTTTGTGTCAACTTTAAAACAGAATGACCCAGCTACCACTGAAGTGGACAGAAAGCTTTCCTTTGACTTAGATGGAAGACAACCTGGTCCTAAAAAACACCCTGACACCTTGACAACATCTCTAAAAAACATCCGATTTGGAATTCTGTGTATGTACCATAGCACTGACACCACATATATTTCTGCCAGTACAGAGTATGAGTTTTAGGCATGACAGATGAACTGCACCACAGAGAGAAGTTATGCAGCCTCACTTCCAATATGTTGGAATGTTCAATTGACCTAAAACCGAGGTATGTTGCAAAGGAAGAAGGTAAAAGCTAAACCATTTTCCTCTAGTGCAGACACCCATAAGATTTGCTTTTGAAACCATGATTGAATGTTATGCTGGTGTTACACTGAATTGAATTAATGCTTGAATTAAATTGAATGTTATGATGGTATTAAAAGAACAATCCAAGAAAAACAATCATTCAAACATAACAAGTTGAAAATATTAAACTATAATAACTCAAAACAAAAGGACTTACCAATCTATCAGTAATATTTTAATGCCAGTTTTCTTAACAGCGGTTGGAGCCTGGGGAAAAAGGAAGCAGAGAGATTTGTCTCAGTTGCTTTATACAGCAAGGCAGGAGTCAGAGGAGGGTTCCAGTGAATCAGATGCCTCAGGTCAGTGGAGTCACCTCCAGCACATCAGTGCAGCTTCCCGAGTCCTCTGTGATGGCACAGATATACACCAGAAGGGTATCCGAGAGCAAGTATTAGTACAGATATTCATGCTTTTGCAGTCTTATCTTTTCTATGGGTGTGTTTAAAATATGTAAGCTATACATAATCTGTTATGAAACTAGACTAAACTACCCAACATTAGATTTCTTAAATTTCTGTGAGATGTTATAATGATAATTGACTAATTTCCTATAATCATAGGATATGTGGGGCAAGTCAGGTGTCTTGATTCAAGTTCTGCTCTCTGGCAAGTCCTTGATTGTCCGTAATTCCTGCTTTTATTTATCAGGCAAATTCAACAAAAAGATATTAAACAAAGTTAGACTCTTTTGGTCTTGTTCAGCACCAAAGTGTTCAACAGGACTATCATGAACATAAAGACCACTTTGTCCCTCAATGCCATACACTGAAACACACTGGCGTGTAAAGGGAGACATCCATATACATATATACATGCACGCATGCATAAATATATGTATTAATTTATATTTATATAGATATGTATTCATTTATATATGGATAGATATTGGTTTACATGTATTTACTTAAATACACATTAGCCAAAATGAAGGGTTTAAAAAAAAAGTCCAAAAATGTAAATTGTGACTTAAAGCTTACTTTAAGCGTTTGAAAATACATTGAAAACAGACCACCTAAGTAAAAACATTGCAGCACATTTTACAATTTAAAACTCAGAAATTAATTACAAAAAAATAAATCAACTTAGGTGTTAAAGAAGGAAAGTCACTAAACTGATACAAAAGTTTATAAAAAAATTCCTG
>NW_009188268.1:76477-88269 GCF_000690835.1 Fulmarus glacialis | reverse complement strand
ATAAGAAAAATAAACAATATTAAAACTGCACGTTCTTTAGGAAAAAAATATTTTTATTGTAGATGGAATTTTGCCATAAATGAGGAGCCAGGATATTTTAATGAATGTCATACTATATTCAGTGATCACAAAACATGAAAACTAGGTGTTTAACTCTCCTCTGAAAGGTGGCGTATTTGGTCATAATTAAATTTTGACCAATATAATATAATAAATGTTTATAGTAACAAAGTGAGATATTCCAGGCTTATAAGATATATGCAAAGCTACTGGGTGTAATCTCTCATTCCCGTCTGTATAGGCATTATCCAACTCTCCACAAAACTGTTGAGAGTCTGGTAATTCTCTTCATTGGAAATGAAATATAATAATAATAAAAAATAAAATTCCAAGAAGTTGGTGGGCATTAGTGCATTAGTAATGCACAGACATCCCAGAGAGAATCAAGCTGTTTCTCTGTTTTCTCAGAAGATCGTCTATTAAAAAACTGATCAGCTTAACCAAAATTGATGTCAGATAAGAAACCACAGCTAAACTCAATCTGGCTTTAGGCTGCACTGAAATATTTAAATTAACTGAAAAAAAAAATTAATGAGGCCAGTGAAGATTCTAAATGTTATCAGGCTAAAATGTCAATTATTTGTAAACTCAATGGTCAAATAAGCTTCTTCAAACTCATTATTTCAGAGTAAAGGCTGTTAAATGAGAGTTGAAATGTTTTATATACTGGGTGGGGGGCAGTTAAGCAAGTGTCACTGAAATCCTTATGATACTTTAAACGGTGACAACAGTAAAAAATGGCACTCCTCACCATGTAATCTCAGCTCTGTTTTCCTTTAATACCACTCACTGCATCAGGCTGTACTCTGTGTAGAGAGGCTTAATACCTTATCTGAAAAAATCCCACTCAGTCTTCTTCACAAGCAGATAACGATGGGAAATATTCCTAACAGCATTAGTCATTCACAAACACTGGTAAGTACTATGGGATTTTATTCCAACATCATTTTATGCTTCTGTGGTTCAGAACTTTAATGAATTAGATTGCATTTCTAGTAGGAGGCTCTATAGGATAAGAATGTCAAATAAATATCTACTTAAACTGTATGTTTTCAAGCTCTTTACAAATTCTTTCCTTCAAACAAGCTGATCACATCATAAAAACAGACAGATAAGCATAACAAACTCCTGTAAATAATAAGGTTTTTTCTGGCTACTTACCAACCTAAGAGCTAAACTTTGATTAATTATTACTAGTGATGGCTTATTCTAATCAGGATCAGGGACACTAAATTTAAGGACAACACCAGTCTGAGGAGGTTTTTATGCTGCTGTTTGGTTTATTCCCACTATCCATTATATTTTGATTTCAAAACCTACTCTGAAGCTGCATCTGCTTATGAGATGGTTGTGGATGTGTTTCGTTATTAGTCTGAATTTCTCTGCAACTCACACTAAGCAATTCTCTCCATTTTTACCCCCACTATGTAGCTATTTACAAAGAAAACTATTACTTCTTTTCAGCATGGCTAACCACACACTGAAACTAGTGGGGTAGGAGCAGCATCAAACAGAGGAAAGAACCATCTAATACAACAGAACAGCTTTGAATGGAGGCATGAAAGGCAGAAGGATAGAACTTACACAAAAATCAAGAAAAGTAAATAGTATTGATGGGCAGCTGGTTTATGTGGTGGAATATTTCCCAAAAGGCAGCTGACCAGCCACGTGGAATTTTTGAAAGCAAGGCAGGAAAAAAGCAATATAAGGTTTTATGGAACAATGTTGTTCCCCAAGAAGTGGCCTAAATGTCCAAACAGTGTTTTCTGTCTCTGACTTTTTTGACCTATTATGAATGTAATTAGGGCTAAGAAATAGAAATTCTTTTGACTGGGAGAATTAGCTCCTGCTGTCAGATCATGAAGTGTCTGTGTTTAGGTGAGTATCTGGGAAGCCCATGGAAAGGGTGGTTTCTGAATTACCTCGTGATTATTATTATAATTAAATGCAACTCCGAGGAAACCAGATGTGAATTCCCACCATTTTGCCTTTTCTTTCAGCTTCTGTATTATGTCTCATATTTAGCTGTTAGTAGTAACTGTTGTTCTGTCTATTCATACCAATGTATTTTCCCAATATACCATAAGCATTACTGAGACATTCAAGTCAAACTTTGCCACCTCTTTCACCTTCCTCTGCCAAAGCAAATGTTGGCATCTCACCAAGAACGGTGAAAACCATGCTCTTCCCATAAATTTACAATTACTGAAATAGTCTCTGTTAAAGCCAAATAAGACTTAGGACTGAGTTACATGTTGATGACACACAAGTTGCTTAGATAAAATAATAACCACATCAAAAATGTGTTCTGAAGAAGGTCCAAATAGAGGAAGTTGCATTTGGCCCATTGCAATGACGAGGAAACAGACAGCTGGCTGGAGTCAGAACACTTAAGATTAATAAATCACAAAGAAGGATATTTTGGGGGAGTCTGCCAAGTGCAAGAGAGTCTGTTGAAAAAGCAGGAGTACAACACCAACCCCAAATGGTGCGTCAGAGTCATGCAACAATACTAGTTCTGCTTCAAAATCTGCTTTTTTGTATCAGCAGCACCACAGCTTAAGTTAATTAGCCACACATAAGAAACATTTAAATTGAGTAATTGGGAATTTTACAGTTAGAATATGCTATATTTCGGTTTGCCCATACAACCTTGAATCAGTCTCCTTGTGCATACATATTATGAAAATCCTTAATTACACTACCTGACCCTTATTCAGTTCACAGAACAAACAACAAGGGTAAGGAAGTACAATGACTTTTGTACAGGCAGTTTTTTTCTGCATAAACTGATTATTGATGTTTTCAGATCACTCCTCCAGCACATTGCTATGCAGACATAAGAATGTATGATCTGTTCATCTGGTTATTCTGAAATTCCAAGAAATTTTGGTGACGGTGGGAAAGCGCTAAGTAGTCATTCACTTCTTAAACTAATGTAATCCAGAGATTATCCACTTGCATTTGGAAGACCACAGGTCTGGGAACCATTTCATCTACCTTTAGCCACATAAAACTTAGGCTCTTAGTCTAAACCAGACTTCTAATTTCTTTCTATAAGCAATGGAGAGAGACAACCATTTCCAGATTCATTCAATCCTAAAATAGAGAACTAAGATTAATGAAGGACTGTCTGAACAATCCTGTCTCACTTAGCTGACCTCATGACTGGCTTAGACAAGACCCCTAACATTTATATGGTTAATAAGACATGATTGATTCTACCTCAAAATACACAGATCTCACTTTCCTTCCATGTTCTACCATGTGTTCGTAAGGGAGCATTAAGTGTCCCAATGAAAATAAATTGCAGGCATTTTCGTAAGGATAGTACAATATATGTGCTCATAAAACCATGCAGGAAAAGTGCAAAAGTCCTGGTCCATTTGTCAGCAAGGGACACAGCTATTCCACTATAACAGTTATTTGGTGTTAGAATTAAGACTGAATAATCATCTCCACTGAACAGAATATGTAATTATTACTAATCAGACAGTCAATGATCCTGACGTAAGCCTATTGTAGGCTCTCAGTGCTATAGAAGCACACATATGTAAAACTAAAATGCAAATGTATCAAGGCATAATAAGTAAAAGGAGGGTTTCTGCATATTACTTCTAATATACATAAGTAATTGGCAGCCCATTACTAGCTAATTAGGAATAATGATAAACTGTTTAACAAAAACAAACCTCAGATTTCAGAGGGGGAAAAAACCATGTCTAGCTGTGAATTTTGCTAAAACCTCAGTCGGTTTCCAAAGATACGGGTCAAAAAGCATGCCGATTAAATCAGGCTACTCATGCATAACCTCAGCCCCATGCCACTAAGCTGCTTCACAGGGCACTGGAGTGTGCCAGCACCCAGCAGCCCTCAGGAGAGGCCAGTATAGCTGTAGGGACAGGCTTCCAAGATTTTGCCACATCCAAGAAGGTAATACATATACCTTCAGTATGACTGTTTTGACAAAACTACATCTGAGTAAAGCAAAAGTTATTTCTTAGATGCCTGAGATCCATATACTGGCAATAACCAAAGTGGCATTCGAGAAACTTTTGCATTAAGTCTCCATTTATAAGTGAAAGTTATATAGTGTGGGGATGCATCTGGCCAAACCCAGATATTGCATTGAATGTATGATGTGGCTTGGGCAGTGGGTTTTTTCAGTCTTTTGAAGCATATTGCAAGTTTTGATATGATTCATTTAATCGTGAGCGGGCCTTGTTCTTCAAATCAAAATATTGGCCTAGAAACATCCCAGCCAGAAAGGTGTAAAGGAAGAAAATGATAAAAAGTATGTTATTTGCATTTACTAATACAGGAGTAACATATTGTAAATTGAGGAGGTTTGAAGACTACAGCGGGAATGAGGAAATGCAAAATGAAAGTCAGCTGACCATAACATGTATGATAAAATATCTGATTTGATGCAAGAAACTACTTCTGCTTAGCACCTATGAGCTAATAAGGAATAGCTTATGTAAACAACAGAATGGAGGAAAAAACCAAAATAACATATTCTGCCCTACCATTAAGGAACGGCACCTTATCAAGGCACAACACAAGAGCCCAAGAACACAGAAATCCAGATTTTCTTAAGTCAACATGTCACATCTGATCAAGTCTCACTTATAGCTTTGCTTATGTCTTGGTATGCAAATATTTGTAGGCACGTATCTTCAAGCAGAGATTCCCTTCCCCTTTTCCAGTGAGTGGGAAGAAATTGTCCCCCTGCTACCGGGGCTGATAATGGAGTGGCAGCAGCCCCCGGTTGACACGGAGCACATGTAACAGCCACTTCTGCAATGTGCTATGACGCATACAGTGGGATTTCTCTCACTTAGCTTTCGATGTCCTCAGAGAAGACACCTGCATTTGGGATAATCACCTGGGCCTCCATCACTGGCACTGAAGAGAAATAAGGACTTTCAAAGCTTGACTACCTGATCCTTAAATAGATGTTTCTCATCTTGGGCTTATACAGATCTGTCCCCACTTTTGCTTTGAATCTCTCTACCACGTTTCCCTCTCTAGAAGAGCAGCTGCATCTCCTGCAAGGCAGCAGACACAAATAGATGCAGACTGCCAAAAGCTTGCTACTGTCTTACATTTATCTATTTTTTTCCCCACAAAAAAAACACTGGTTTTTTTTTATCCTCAGAAACTTTGTCACTTTTCTTTTTTGCAGCCCTTAATTCAGTAATCAACTATGTTCCTACAGCAGGCACTTTTATATATTTTGTGACAGCCTCTTCAGCAAAAGTAACTCTCATATTATCAAAAAAACATTTTTAAAGGACTTGAAATAGAGCTTCACTTTGAATTTTCATCTTTTGCTGGTTGTTTCATTAGACCTTTAGTTCTTTCATGCACTAAATCTGGGTTTGTGCCTTGAAGCAGCGATGTTATCTTGCCAATGGAAGTGTTGCTTACAACTTTTTCCTTCCTCTTTTACAAGCGTTCAAAGAAAAGATACAAATAGCTTAAAAAGAAAATGTTTACTCAGCAGTAAGGCCTGGTTCATGTAGCGTTTTTTTTGCAAGTTAGATTAATTTTCCAACCCAGGGATTTCTGGAGGTTGCTTCTTATGGCTGTATAAACTTTTAAACAGATGTGTTTGCTGCTTTGATGGCTTTGATTTTTTTTTTTTTTTTTTAAGTTTTTTTTTTCTTGGCTGATGCTTTGGGATATATGTCTAATTGATATGTTATGTTTTTCATACAGGCTTGCCAGTGCTGAGTGTACTATATCCTTGTTTCCAGGGGTGGGTAGCTCACCCTGAGGATCCCAAGATTTGCCTCATTCTGCAAGCCCTCATGCACTGTCTCTGGAGTTTGCTTATTTTATTGTAAGAAATAGAAAATAATTGGTCCCTTTTGATATTTTCCGCACACCATGAAATATACATACCCATCTTTTTCCTCCTGTAAGAGGATTATTTATTTTTATTGGCTTAATCATCCTCCTCTTCGTTATCATCATGGTAGCTGGAGGGTTTTGCTGAAATGTCTGTGCATAACCAGCTTATAGCCAGAAGATACGAGAAAAAAATTCTCACCCTGAATACTTTGCAGTCTTCTAAGAAAGAGTAGGGGAGGAATTGAAGAGAACAGGAGGCCTGAGGCATGTTTTGAAGATCCAGTGTAGCAGAGAAAGACGTGAGCTTGCTTTAAACAAGCTGTCTCAGGCACCAGAGCAGTCTGGCCACAGGCACCCAGAGAAGACCATGGGCTAATTTTTGAGAAGCAAAGCAAATTAGCCCATATGTTGCTCTCTGCTTCCTTGGCTCAACTGTTTCCAGTACGTGAGCTTGGGACAGGTATCAATGTGCAGCTTTGCAGCACCGACCAAGCTTATTGCCAACAGAAAATCACATATATCCCAGCACAGCTAGGAACAAAACCTAATGCCACGTCCCATTTCCTTAGTGGCAAATGTTCGCAAGAAGCCGTCAGGCTGCAGGGATCTGAAGAACAAATGAAATTAATGTGTTAAAGAAATGCCTTTGCCCGCAGGGTTCTCTAGGGTCTGACCCTGCAGTGAGCTCCACACAGTTCCCCCCATTATAGGATCCAAGTCAAGGCAGCGAGTGCTTTCAGCGGGAAAAGCGCAGGTGTATTGTGAATTTATGCTAGAGGTACCCAACTGCCAAACAGCTGTTTGAAGTTGAAAAACCCAGGAGAAAGCCAGGCAGCTTTTGCCAATCATCTTTAGTGTTGCAGTTTTAAGAATTAAGTCTTTGGGTAGCTCCATAACTACACTCAACTATTGTTTTCTCCCTAGCTGTTGTAATTGATAAGCCTCCCCGTTATCTCTGGATCTTTAATTATTACTTCCTGGTTAACAAAAAATGGGCAAAAAAAAATATTTTCTATTTCAAGGTTAAAGCCAGTTTTGTGTGTTTAAAAAGTAAGCTATGAAATGTGTTCAACATCACTGATTAGGTGTCCTCTCTCTGAAAATGGGCCCTACCTGATCAATGCACTGGCATAATAATGTATCTCTTTCACACCTTGTCTTTCAAGGGAATATTTAGACAATAAGTGACTGTCCTAAAGGATTCATAATTTTTAAGTCTGAAAGAGACCATTAAACCATGATGTCTAAATGCCACAGTTTTACCCAGTAAGCTTGCATGGAGCCCCATTAATTGTGTTTAGCAAAATCATTATACCAGAAAGGCATCCATTCTTGATTTAAAAACAGTGAGATGGAGAGAATTTACCACCTATCTCGACAATATTTTTTTTTTTTTAGTGCCCTATGGCAGTCACTTGTAAATGTGTACAACTAAATTCCAATTCTACCTTGTGCAGCATCATCTTCTATCCATTGTTTCCTTTTACACATCTCGAGTACATTGCATTGCCAATCAAGGAAAAGTTTAGTGTGAAGACTGTAAGTAACTTTCCTGTCCCCGGTTTCATAAACACGGTAAAAATGGGACTGTGGAAATGTTGATGATTTTCCTTTTTAATTCTTAAAATTATTACTGGTTGTTGTTTCTTTTTCTCCAGAGATGTTCAAAATTTCTCCTTTGTAATGCCACTCTTGAAAAAACAAAAGCTGCTGATAACAAACGTTCCTATAGAAAAGCCACACAGCGGAGAATTCTTATGAGATTCCTGAAACATTACTAGCAGAACCAGTGGGATGTCTTTCTTATCTCTCTGTACTCTCTACCATACCCTCTCATTCAGGTTTAGGAAAACAAAAAGATTCCTTTAAAATAATCTCCTTTACTTATGTAAAGTCAGTAGCCTATATTCTGATAATATTGACATGTTTACTCATTGATTATTCACCGTATTCATTAATAGAGCCTAGGGGCCACTTTTGAGAACGGTGATGTCCTATGTTTCATTTTCTACCACAGATGGTACAAAGCTGCTCTTGCTAAAGAGCCTTTATCTAGATACGCAAGACAAAACTGAGATGTCTTATCTACATTTTGGAAGAAGGGACAATGAGGGCATTAAGCAACTCACCCATTTCACATTGAAGCAGAGCAAGTCACTTGTTCTTTGTGTTCTCATTGTTGTAGCATTTGAGCACTTTACAATCTTTAGATATGATTGTGTATCTGCTCACATGTGCTTGGTGGAGATGTACAATTGTCCTCAGTTTTACAGAGAAAGAAAATATGGAGACAGCAAAAGCAAGCGAGTGAAAGTCAGGACCAGTTCTCTGAACAAAAAGCTACTTTATGAGATGTAAATTTATGGCAAGTTTCTATAGTGACCTTAAAAAAAATATGTTGCGGAGCTGCTCCAGGGTATTAGCTATTACTGCATGTAATACACCTCACCACAAGATTGGAACAAATATCTTTTTCATTTGCTTTGCATTACACCCACTGTTAAGAACCGGCAGTAGTATTACAAATATTTTTTAGTTTCTTCATTTGTAGCTAAATTCATAAATCTCAGTAACTACAAATGTATCTCAAGGTCAGAGTTACTACAATAACCCATTCATTTTGTTTTCCTTTCACTAAATCCATTATCTGAACAAATCATTAGGTGACCTTTTTAGTTACAGCAATTCAATAAAACTTACATTAGATGGAGTTTCAGGAACATTAGTCTAACGTGCTTTAAAAGATCACCTTCTCTGAGCAATATAATAAGTTTGTGTGAAAAGCATAAAGCATGTAATATGTAATAAAATCTGGCCTTTAATGAACCATCTAGAAAAACTGACTTGTGTTATAATCCGACAGAAAACCTCCCTTAATTAATGGATAAGAAGCCAACAGTAACAGCTGAATGTTACTTTTGATTATAGATTCAGCTTGTTTTTCTTTTTCAAATGTATGCTCCTGATTTATGCTGCTCAAGAAATTACAGTTTAAATGACCTCGGTTACAGGAGTAATATGCTATGAAAAGCCATACTTAGAGCTAATTAAAAGGGCTCTCTGATTACCAGTTAGTACCAATTGCACTAAGATACTGTATAATTTTCCAAAGTGGTAGTCAGGATTGTAAATTTAATAAACTGGCTTAGACATTTGATGGATGCTGATTTTCTTCAATAGATACAAGACTAAAAAATACCTTGTGGCCAGGCAGATAAACAATAAATAAAACATAGGTCCAACTATCAAGCAGGAAATTTGTATCAGGGAAGATTGCACAGGCTCACTAAAATCCATGATCTCCCTAAAGAATATAAAACATTACATCTGATTCTCCTTGCATCTAAACCAGGAATAATCACTTAAAAGCCGGCTGGAATTATCTACATCTTGTGCTTCTAGACTGCTGTCAAGAAGAAAGCCAGATTAACTTTCATTTCTAATCAGTCTAGAGAGGTCTGTATGCAGAAAGAGAAGCAATAATAACTTTCCACCAGTCCAGCATCAGCAATCAGTCATTTCTCCTGCAGATGTATGCACACAGGAACATAAGCCAATTTGAGTAAAGGTCAGGACACATCAAAATACCAAACTGAGTAAGTTCCTATTGCTAGTAGGGTTTATTGAGCAGATTTGCATTCATTCAGTCTGAGGGCATTTCTTTTAGCTCCACGTTTTTCCAAGCAGTTATGTGCCTGAAGCAACTGGATGCCTATAAACTTCTCAGGGTTCCTCATCCACAGAAGAACAGTGATAATTATTTCCTTTTCTCAATCACTACCTCTACCACTCATCTGAGATAGATATTATGAAAATATGCACAAAATTACAGGATATGTTAGGGAACTGTTTTATAATTTACAAAGAAAAACAAATTTTAATTGCACTATTACAATTAATTTAATATTACAATTCAACAATAGATAGATGGCATGTAAAGAAATAGTCCAAATATGACAACTAAATACTCAAGTTATTTTCCAGGTTCAACCTTTAGTTAGTAAATTCGGTAAACTACACTATAAATTTAGGTATACTACGGGGTCATATTGCTTCCAACAACAGACATGTATTTTTTTGGTTCTGTGGTGAAGCCAATTACATAATATATATGTCATGATCTGACCTCACCCATAGCCCACTTTCAAAATACCAAACAGTCCATTTAGATAACAATGTTATAACCCTTTGAACACCCTACCAATAAATTCACAGTTCTTCTCTGCTAAATTTTTGTATACCAGATTCCTTTGAAATCCTAGGAATAAGAAGAATATGGGTGCTTCTTATGCATGGGCTTGATAGTCCAAATCAAAGAATTGCCCAGTTCATTTCCCTATGTATTTCAGTAGACAGTAGCTATTAATTAAAAAAAAATGTAAGGAATGGTCTTTTTTCAGTGAGAGATCTAGTTCATAATCTTTTATTGCCCTAAGAAAACTTTTATGTATGGCTTCTCAGACGCCCTTTTATGGCATTTTTCTTTTCTGGATACTGTGCTTTTCTTGTAGGTTTATTTGTTATGATCATGCAAATTATTGAAATATGTTAAATGATCTGTTAATTTTGCCTTGTTGTTCTGTGTAATTTGAGAGTTTAAAATAATTGATTATTAAAGAACTGCTTAAAATATACTGCATTGCGTGTTGATAGAGATCAGCCAGTGATGTATGGTTATTTTTCTTGAATGAAGAATTACCAATTTATGTATGTAATCCAAAAAGCAATTGTTTTATCAGCTGTTTCCTATATATTTTCCCAGATCATAGACAACCCAGTATAAGATTAAATTCCAATGTCTTATTATCTAAACTATCTCTATTTTCCATTAATGCCTAAAATATTCATATAATTTCATATCTATCCCTTTTAACTCATTAGAGAATTAATACCTTATAGTCAAAAGTTGTGGGGTTCTTTTCCTCCTTGTTCCTAATAATAGCAATTTAAATTAGAAGAATAATGGTCTCTTTTAACTATTTAATAATAGCAATTTAAATTAGAAAAATAATGGTCTCTTTAACTATTTTCTAAGTCAACCATTTTTCCCTTGCTAGATAAATTCTTTAAGATTATTAATTTGTGCAGACAACAATAATGAAAAGCTGCACCATTTTAATTATATTTATTCTCCCTAGGCAACTAGGCAGTTAATTGTTAGAATTACTACGTTAAAAAGAAATGTTAAGTAACAGGAATGCCAGCATTGCCAATGACTTCAGTGGGAGCAGTACTGAGTTCATAATTGGCTCTTTAATTGCAAAATTCACTCACAAGGCCTGCGAGCTTTTTAAATTCCGCTTAAGTCTTTAAGAGTGTTTAATGGGTCTTATGCATTGTACAGGCTTTGAGGTGGCCTTCCAAATTTCCCCCACATAAAGTGTATTTGACATGATTTTAAAATTACTTTTATGCTGCTTTTGGTGGAAGAGATGTTTTCCTGCTGCATTTCTGAGAGCTGGGAAACACACTGAGCATTCATAAGCACTGCAACCCATTGCAGATTGGTGACGGTAATTGGTTAACGGTACAAACAGCTTTCCAGCCTTCATGTTGCTGAGACAGACTGCAACATAACATACGCTTTTGTACTCTGGTATCTGGGAATTTTCCGCACAGCAATAATTCAGTGCTAGTTTTGCAAGTCTTTATATTCATTCATAATACTACTTTTTTTTTTTTAATTTTTTTTTTTTTAATTGTAGGATCTTCTCCCACATTCTCTCAGCAAACTGATCCTGTGTCCCCCAGAAAAATAAAAAAAAGTCTCTTTACTGGTATCATCGAATAATTATTAAGATAACTGCAGTGGTACTTGTGTATTTATGCTTTGGTTTAACTTGTCCACAGTACTGAGCTGCCATTTGCCTTAG
>NW_009188268.1:74392-76361 GCF_000690835.1 Fulmarus glacialis | reverse complement strand
AGTGTTTTTATCCTTTTTGGTTTAATATTTTTTTCATCAGAAATTTTCTCTGGCTATGTTGCAATTTCTGTTAAAAAGGAAAGCCAGAGAATAACATCCTAGTTTCCCAATAATTTAGTAACTTTCATCAATAAGAAATAGATCTACAAAATTGTTATATTCCCTGATATAAATTTGATAAATTGGATTTCTGATATCCTAGGCAAGTGTTGTGGACAAGAGGTTACCAGGAAGGTACTCTGCTCTTTAGTTTTCCCGGGGGGGGGGGGGGGGGGGGGAAATTAGAAGATCTTAAATATTTCACATTGAAAATTAAGAAAAATTACAAAATTTCAAAAACAAGTAAGGTAAAAAATCATAGTTCAATTGCAATAACACCGTAGCTTGACTGAAACAAATCAAGATTAATACAGTATAAATCATCAATAACAGCCATCACTTTAGCAACCAATTTTAAAGGCTGTATCTTTTAAAAATATTCTAGAAGGAAAAATTAAGATATTAGCTTTCAATTGCAACCAAACTCCCTAGGAAGAACCATAATGTTTGTCCAATATAAAAAAAACCTGCTAAAAATTTCTAAAATAGTTTTCCTCAAACCCTATTTTTGTCACTGGAATAAATTAGACACACACATGTTTTTGAGAATGCATTGATAATTTAAGTGCTACAAATAGTTGCATATATAATAGAGATGCCAAAGAAACAAATGTTACAGTCCTCGAAGACTTTGGAATTGTTGATCGAAAATGCAAAGTGCTTGGCAACTTAAGAGATGAAGCTGTGTTTACTAATTTTCTAGCTGGGAGGTTAAATAGGAAGGAATCAGCTCTGAAACATATGCGAGCAGTCTGGCTTACCCACTTTTGTAAGTCCCCAAACAGCTGGTGTGGAGAAAACCTACTGTTGTGTGTTGCTGAGCCACTGATGGGGATGAGGAGAAACAAAGTCAGTAATAGTTTTCAAAGATCTCTCTTGTAACTGTATGAAATAAAGCTCTCGGGGAAAAATCTCCCTGTGGTCTGGCCTTTTACTGGAAACAAGAATGATTAGGGTTTTTAATATATGCCATAGTGACTAACTACCCATACAGGCTGATGGAAATTAATTTCTGAAGTCCATGTAATAAGTGAATAGGCTTTAGAGGGGCTGAGAACACCCATTTATATGAACATCAAAGAAAAAGAAAAGCCTGGTGTAATTGACAGTGAAAAAAAGAAGCACGAAGAGATGATTGTGATGGATATGTAGGGAGAATATATATAATTTACAACTTTGAAGGCAAACAAGGGGAGCTGGGATTTGCTAAATATATCAATTGTACATTTAGAGACAAGCACGTGGAAGACACAGGAGGCACCACAGTACGGTGACAGTCACTTGACTGATCTGGTCAGGGTCAAGGCAGTATCGAAGGACATGGGTATTGACACAGATAAGGCAGGAGACAGGAATGTGCGGCAGAGACCCAGTCCCTCTCTATCTAGCAGCATGGGGGTTTACTTTAGAAAAAAGATATCTTAACACACGCCAGCCTAATTCATGAGAAGACCTCCACCAAGGATCAGTGCAGGGAATGTTTTGAGCCATCTGTGCTTTGTTACTCAAACCTAATGAAGACAAATACAGTTTTATGCACTGAGCCCAACTGCACATCTGAATCACTGGAAAAGTACTGGTGGTTTGGGGTTTTTTTGGGCTTGGGTTTTTTTGGGAGTTTTTGTTGTTGTTGTTGGGATTTTTTAAATACAAAAAAAATACAAAAAAAAAAAAAACGAAACAAAAACAGCTGCAAAGTAGCAATTTCACTTCTGTGACCTCCATTCCAGACCCTCTGGCTAAAGTTATATCACCCAGATCAAAAGTGCAACTCCTGCAATTTATTTCCCACCTAAACTCTCAATGCATTCTGTAGCATGCAGCGATGAAAACGATTTTTTATGTAACACTCCATTAGATTCAACAGCCT
>NW_009188268.1:58602-74366 GCF_000690835.1 Fulmarus glacialis | reverse complement strand
CTTCTTGCTTCCCTCCTAACTTTCTCTCTAGCTGCTGCTCTCCACCTTCATGTCCACACTGACAGTTTGCTGTCCATGCATGCTTTGATTATAATTCCTACGATTCTGTTCATCTTTTGGACCATACTAAAATATTAGCTATTGACAGTTAGTCAAAGATCACTGTCATTACCTCATAATAGGTATATATGTCCAGGATCTGCTGATTTTGATAGCTTCCTTATCTCCTGAAGTTTTCAGAAAACAGAATTAAACAAGAAATAGCAGAGACAAGAAGTTTACAGAAGTGTACAGAATATTTCTCCCCAGCTATGAAGGCATACTTCATAGCTTTGCTCTTGTCTAGACAATCATGTCTTCCCATATTCACTTGCTCAAATACAAATACTAAGGTTTCTAAAATGTCAGGACAGGACCCGCTACTTTATTACTGACAGCACGTAAGTGCCTATTTCTTAGCTTATAACAGTATTTCCACACCTGAATTTAATACCAACTGCAAAAGCAGCAAGAAAGCTTTTCATTCACAACTTTAAGAATGCAGTTTGAACAAGGTGTATCTGAATTAGGTAGAATAACAGATTAATTTAGATTGGTAGGGAACGATAATGTCAACTATTCCAACCTTTGCTCAAAGCAGGGCTAACTTCAACATCAGATGGAGTTGCTCAGGGCCTTTTCCACTTCGGTTTTGAATTATTTCCACAACTGGAGATGCACAACCTCTGTGGGCAATTCTTCCTTCCTTTTTCCCTTGCTGTGATTTGTGCCTATTGCTTCTTATCCATTCACTGTGCCTCTCAGAGTCTGGCTCTGTTTTCTCTCTGACCCTCCATTAGGTATTTGAAGACAGTGATAAAACTCCCCTTTCACCATCTGTTTTTCAGACTGAACAAACCCAGCTCCCTCAGTCACTCCTTGTACATCATGTACTCCAGCCCTCCAGCCAACCGGACTTGCACCAGTTTGTCAATCTCTTCTACTGGGAAGCCCCAACATGGGCAGTACTCCAGATGCAGCTTCACAAGTATCAAACAGATAAAAATAATAATTTCCTGCAACCAGCTGGCTGTACTTTTGCTAATATAGACCACTGTGGAGTTAGCCTTCATCACCAAGGGCCCACTGTGACTTGTATTCAGTTTGCTGTCCACCAGAATCCCCAGGACCTTTTAGTAGAGCTGCTTTCTAGCCAGTTGTCCCCCAGCCTGTATTGTTGCATGGGGTTAGCACTGTCCCAAGTACAGGACTTCCCATTTGCTTTTGTTAAACTTCATGAGGTTTCTGTCAGTCCATTTCTAAAGCTTGTCAAGATCCCTCTGAATAGCAGCCTTGTCCTCCAGTGTATTAACTATTCTCCCCAATTTAATGTTGTCCATGAGCTTGCTGAGGCTGGTTTCTGTCCCACGGCTGAGGTCACTGATGATGAGTGGCAGACCAATATCAGCCCCTGAGGACTGCCACTTGTAACTGGCCACCAGCAAGACTTTGAAGCCCTAATCGCTACCCTCTATCCAACCTGCACTTCAGCGCTTGGTCACTTGCTCATCAGGACATGCAAAATGGCTCTGAGTTGCTATAATTGTTTTTTTGATTGTCACTATGTTGATCTCTCTTGCTTTGTGTCTGGATTGCTATTTACCTGGGTCATAATTCTGACTTTTAACTAGAGTTTTAAATTCCTGACATATATTTAAACCTTTATGTCTATGTGAAAGGTAGGAAAAAAAGAAAGTTCCATCTTACTAATTGGCTCGTGAACAAACATCACTTTGCACTTTTCTCTTTCCCGCTCCCCAGTGTTAATGTATTATCCCTAAGAGTTTCCGCTATTTTCTTTGGAGCTCTAGCAACACCTTGTTTACCTGCTTCATAATGATTACCTGCTGCTTTTTTTCATCAGGTTGTCTCATCTGGAACAGAGCACACATAGTGCTTGTTTTAATTAAGGATAACTGAAGTACTATGCATTTTCTATTTCATCCAACCTGGTAGCAATCAGCGCAATTGACCCCGCAGCTACGTGCCTGGTGCGGCACTGCTTCAGGGCAGCGCGTCTGCCTCTAAAGGTGAGGCGCAAGACAGCTCTGAGACAGAGGGAGGAACGGCATTAAGCGTGGAATGAAAAATTATGGGAGTGGATAAACAAGGTCATGCTAGACCATCCCACATTTTTAGAAAGCTTTATTTGAACAGCCAGGTATTAATGTTTTAATTCAAAAGATACTGCATTACAGCTCCCAAGCTTAGTAGTAAATAACTCTTTCATCCAAAGACACAAAGCTTTTCTTTTTTCTTTTGTCCTCCATCCAGAGAGATTCAAGGTCCATTTCTTGAATTGCAGCATGAAGGATATTAAATGATCAGTCAAAATGAACAATCTGTACACTGAAAGTTACATTTTGCAAGAAGGGATGTTACATGAGGTGAGAAATTTCTTTGAATGCTCTTTTATGCATGCCCATGCAAATTTTCAATGTCCACAAAGGGTTTTACAATGCTGCTGACTGAAAAAACAGAAAATAAAATCTGCCAAATCTTCCAGTCCCTGGAAGATGAATAAAACAGTGTTATGAAGAAGTCAAAGGAGAGACACAAAAAGTGATTCAGGAATTGGAAAACAGCTAATTAGAAAGTGAAATTTCAGGAGTATGTCTTATTAAGGTAGGAAGTGAATCAGTCATTGCATAGTGTTAGTGTTAAAAAAGACATCTGATAATGGTGATAGGTCTTTCAGTTTTGCTGACAAAAATGTAACGAGGGTCAATAGTTAAAAGATGCAATTTCTCTAGCAGTGAAAATACTTAGATCAGGTTACAGGAAAGCACTGGCCTTGGCTTTTCCTGGAATTATCAAAGTCAGGTGAATTATGTTCCTAAAAGGAATATAGAGGTTATAGAAACTGGATTAAAATGTACAGACTGTGTAAATGACAGATGGATGATATCTTGGCCAAAGGTCATACCTAATCTTGAACATATGAGTCATAAAAGCCTTGTGCATTTGTTGCACATTGTCGCTTTTCGTTCAAGTTTTCTACAGGACGTATGCAACAATTTAGCCCATGGTGGACAGACATGGTTTTGTCTGCCCCTAGTTATTGTACTCCATGTAGTTTAAATCAGATTAAGTTGAATGCGGATTACATCTGAACCTTAAAATTCTTAAATATCTGATCTTTAGAAGAGTATTTAATCAAGGGTATCTTCAAGCACATATTTAAGAGTTCAGAATTAGTCTGGAGGTAGTATTAGAAAATTCAGAGATAGTCAGAGATAGTCAGGCTCTTGGCTCAAATAATGACATTGACAGTGACAGGATGACATTTCAGTTTGAGACATTACTCAGTCTTGGACAAAGGAAAATCATTAGGAGATGAAAAGTAAAAGAAACCTCAATGGGAAATACATAGGTCTCTCTCTTTTCCATCAGAAACAATTTCAAAACAAACAAACAAAAAGCCAGTCGTGTCTGTGCTAAACTGGTAATACTTTTTTACCTAATCTAAGATGTGAAACAAAAATGCTATCTGCAGTTTGAAAAATAATTAACTAAATGTACTACAAGTTTTTGGTCTTTTTTTCACACACCCCCCCCCCCCCCCCCATCTTTTTCAGTCAGGTATTACCCCTGAAGGTTTCCCTGAGGCATAATCACATAACCATCTTGGATACGATGCAGGATGTCACCAAGCCATGCTGTTCATCAGCGTCTGTCAGACGGGTTCCTGCTCTCCAGCCAAATGGCATGTGTATGTTCATGCAAGTACTATTTAATCTGCCCTGTCCAAATCCAGTTACTGCCAACTACCTTCAACAGTGGTGGAAACCATAACATAGAAGCAGACTAAGAATATTTCTGTTGTCTAGCATTGCAGTTTGGCTGGAAAGACTGTAAGGTATTCAACTCCTTCAGCCAAATGCGCAAAGAAGTATCAAACTGCCTGTTTAGCCAGCTGAATGTAGAAACATATGACTTGATAGCCACTAACTTGCATTAATTTAAGGAGTGAAAGCTAGCAATTTACACTACCAAACATTAGGACAGGGATAATGTATAATCTGACTTCAGTTCTAAGGGGAATTTCTCCATTCGGAAAAAAATAATTATTCACGCCAGAATTTGGCAGGACATTAGAGTTAATCACCACTATTCTTCATATAATCTTTAATGATCACAAACAGTCAGGACCTCCAATTTACATCTCATTTACAAGATGGCATCTTTTAGCAGCATGGGACTTCCTAACACACTCTCAACTACTAAATGATTAAAGACTTATTCTTGCAGTACCTAGATTTTCTCAATCTAACCTTACTTACATCTGCTGCAATTACAACATGAAGATGCTTAGCCTGTGCTTACAGGAAAACAAGGATGTGTTTATACTGCGTGAGTTTTTTTCCTTCAAGAGGCTAAAATTGAACCTTATGAGGGAGAACAGCATCCTCTGCTTTCCTTCTAGTAAAATATGACAAACACCACTGTGCTAGTCTCTGTCTATGAAGCACTCTCCAAAGAAGCAGATGAACAGACCAGATGTACACAGCTTGTCTGATACCTTGCTGCTTCGATAATTTTCATTACAGTAATTGTTGCTTAATGCTGGTATAATTTGTTGCTCAAAGGAAACAATTTTTGTTTCCTTTAATGTTGTGACAATGATGCCTGCTCTTTTCCTGAAAGACCCAGGACCTCTCCTACCCACAGAGCAGCTTGGAGGTGAAGCTGACTTTATAACCCTGAAAGAAAGCAGAAGGCCACAGACATCTGAGCATGGGGTCACTGTGAAAAGCCATGGAAGCATGGATAGCTGTAAGCCTGCACAGACATCAGCAACTGGCAACTGTTGGAGCAGCAGTCATATATTTACATGGCATGTGACTCCTTTACATTGAGAGCTCAATTTGATTAATGGTAGCAAGTGGTTGAAACGCTATTTGCTTAAAATACATTTTGTACTAAATGTAGTTTTATGTACAAGAGACACACATACTTTGGAAATATTGCTTGTCAGGATATTTTTCTTAGGGAAGAATATACAAGTAAAAGTAAAAATATACACATATAGTGTGTGTGTATATATAACCTCCCCCCCATTTAAGTTCTTTTCAGGTGTTCAAAGGCCATCTTGTCACTACTGAAGTCTTCCATTTCAGCTCATGGCATGAGGATTTTTAAGATTCTAGTCTGAGTGGTCACGTGATTGGAGGACCAAGTAGGATTTCTTTTCTGGTTTGGACACCTTACATGCAAGGCTCAGGGCTTTGTCACTCCACAACATCCCCTAGAGTTTGTCTGTCGCAGCACAGAACCAGTGTTTGTTGCAGACAAAGGCTAGTGCGACTAACCCCAAAAATGAAGGAATCCCTCCTGGTTTTTTCTAATAGTCTTTGCAGGCTGAGGCATCCCTTATATCCTCTATCTGTCTCGGATGGAAGATCCCCTTTTGAGCAACAGATTCTCCCCTCGAAACTAAACCTGTATCTTACACAGATTTACTAAATATACAAATATTCTAAATATGCTAATATACATATTTACTAAATATACTAAACCTGTATCTTATACCTATTTGTAGCCCAGTACAATGGCCTTTCCCTCTCTTACTGCAGTGCTCCTGTAATGCAGCATTGCAGAGGAGGTAAAGGTGAGCGCAAGGGAAGAAACATATTTAGTTAGCAAGAGCATCATTTGTTGGAAAGCTTCTTCTCTGCATGCTAGTGCAACAGCTCTCCCTTGATATGTGATTTGCACTAACTAGACACTGGCCTATAGGGCAAAATGGAAATCTGAGTTTATCAGGTGAGAAAATTGGACACAGGAGAAGGGAAAAGCAAAAAGGGAAAAGCAAAAAGGCAGGTCCTGAAAAGGAAGCGTTGTCTCAGACAACCGCTTCTGGGTACAGCCCTGAGAAGCATGGCGTGCTTCCTGCTAATGGGCAGTTTTCATCTTTTTTTTAAGCTCAGAAAGTTATTAAATGCTTTAGCGGCAGAAAGGTTTGGGTACAGTTTCCAAAGTCGTCTTGTTCATTGTTCATTGTTGTTGTTCACTGCCAAAGATACAGTGTGGGAACGAGATAGACCTCTGATCATTTTAGTGCATGACTGTGTAGGGATTTGTATGTTCTCATTAGGAAGGAAAACCCACCCCAAAATTGGAGATAAACGCCTTGGCACTTTATTTGATCTTCACTAAGAAATTGGCCTGCAAAGCACCAATTTTACTGAGGTGCTGTCTTGGCAAGCAGTATTCTTGAACAATGTAAAAACCCCACAACTTCTCAAATGCAATCAGGACCTTTATGCACTATCAGAATGCAGAACAAATGAAAACTAATAAAATAGATAATACTGAATTAAACTATTGCTACCACATGAATCAACAGTCATATATACAAGCTCAAATAGTGCGGTTTAGGTCAGTTGAGATCTCTCATACGAAATATTTTCTCTTCTGTTAACCAGATGTATGTTTACTTTAGCGCTTTCCTGTGCACCAGATTAACTACACAAGAATGATAAATATGAATGTTATTTTAAAGTTCTGTTAACCAGATGTATGTTTACTTTAGTGCTTTCCTGTGCACCAGATTAACTACACGAGAATGATAAATATGAATGTTATTTTAAAAGATTAATCTCTTCAACCTATAAAAGCCATGAACTTCAAAGTTAATACAGGTTTGACAATCTGTCACTTACAGACTTGCCCTTTCCCCCATTCCCAAAAGAAGAGTGCTGTCTCATATTTAGACATGGGATTTATCTGGCTTTCTTAAAGTGTTGGGAGAATATTTCCATTATATAAATAGCATTTTCCTACACAAATATTGGTCATTCCTTGGTTCAATGCCCAGAAAAGATATCCCCTGTATCTCTCTGATCTGCTTAACAGGTGCTCTTTTAAGCACACTGCCGTCTTTCATCACACAGTAACCTTCAGTAAATCAGGATAATTTACAACGTAAGTTCTGCTCTCAGAAACCTGCTGTTGTAACAGAAAATTCCAACATGATGTGGTGAAATTCTGTTAACTGCAGTGCAACAATGTGAGTCACCAAATTTGAAATGAATGAGCCTTGTAATGCCTCAGGCGTAACATTTTAGTGGCTGAAGAATTTGACATTACATGCATTTTGAGTATCTATAATCCTATAGTTATCCTGACAGAAAAGAACCTCTGCTCAACAGCAGCATCTACACAGAGGAAGTTATTAAAATACACTGCATATATACAGCAGGAAAAGTAAGCTTCACAACTGGATCTCTCTATTACATACCTGTAACATGTAATTGATGGAATCAGTTTTTAGGTGACCCATTTATTCTGTATTTTCCTGCTAAGACCCTCAACAGCTTTCATATTAAATATCTCATCTCTTCAAGAAATGAGAAGGACTCCATGAGGTTGCGTTTTCTTTCAGACATGCAGATTACTGGGAGGGACAGGTACACTGAAGACACTGGAGTTGGAGCTGGCATAAATGAAAGCACCATAAGGCAATTAAATTCCATGAAGAATGGAAATTATTTTGTCTAAAAGACAACTGGGAAATTTCCATCAGTTCTGCAACCTATACAAAGCTCAGCTCTTGCCTATTCTCCTGTGAAATAACTTTAGCCCACAGTTTCTCTGGGCAAGCTTACATACTTACATATGTAAGTATGTCCTTACATACAAGTTTGTATGTAAGGACAAAACAGAATTGTACCACTTTAGAAGATGCCCAAGGCACAGTTAGAATTATTAATATTTTTCTCTTCAGAACAAACATGGAGTAGCAGAAATGCTTTTAGCCCCATACATGGTGTTTGGATTTGGAGTCTAATACTCAAATCCCAGCTAAATTCAAGGAACTGTCTGAAGTACCTAAGGCGACCCTGTAGCTGTAGCAAGCTACAGTCAGAGTGGAGAATCAGTCACAGCTGAAGGAGGATTCAGCCCATCTATTCTCTCTGCTAATTGCAGAGGGATTCTCGAGTGACTGCATGCCATGTGAGCTATGATATCTCAGTTTTTGTAGCTAGTGGTGTTTTCACATTCAGAAAAAGGTCTTGGCTCTTAGAATTGAAGTTAGGCAGATGTGGACTTCAAAGGTCCAAAACTGAGATCAGAAATGCACTATGCAGTGGTCATCTAATGATGGCAATATCTAGAATTGGTGAGAAACTTCTCTTAGTTTAAGTTTAGGTGAATAGGTAAGAGGGAAGAAAGAGCAACTGTCCTCCAAGCTGCATAATCTGCCTCTTTTCTATTCTTAACAAAAATTTTCTTTATCCTGTTGGCTTGAAAGAGCTAAAGCAAAGCATGTAGCAAGTAAAAGTCTGTTTAAATTTGTTTTAGCTCTCAGCAGTATGCTAAAAATACACCTCTTTTGCCTAACAGTTAATAGGGGCAGTTAATTAATAAGGACACCTCAGCATAACTTTTTATTTCCCCAAATAAAATTAATCCTGCATATTCTACTTCTTCCTAAAACAAAGCTGGGCTGAGTTCACTAAGCCAACACTAAAAATGAGTGCACTCTGGTCTCAGTGGTGTCCCTGCTGGTGTAATAGGGATTCCTTGCCTATTTCATTGTGCTTTCTCACTGATAGTTGGAAGACACCATATATGTAAAACATTGTGAAAATGAAGTGGAAGACGGCAAATATCAGATGCAGTACAATTAATACACAAGACAAGAATTCCAGCATTATTTCTATCCAGGATAAAATACCAGAACTAAAAAAAAAATGACTTGTTGCAGCTCCAGGTAAGAAGCAATCACTACATAATAGGCATTTCCCCTGCTCATCTTCTCCGTGAATGGGGACTCAACATAGCCACAGGCGTTGGGTGGATTACATGAGGAATGAGAAGAAAGGGTGTGCTGATTTTGCTTAGGGTAGAGTTAATTTTCTCTAACAAAATATAAACAAATAAATAAAAGAATCCTACCAAAGAAATAGTAACAGAAATATTTCTCTTGAAAGAAAATACAGGAACATAAAGAAATACCAGTAGGAAGAAAGACCACTGGGCTCTGATCCAAGTTCATCTTATTGTTATGGTTGAGAGTTTCCTATTTTTACTCAAGAAGGAAGACGATGGCTACTCTTTCACTTACATATTCTTGGTGGGTTTTGCCTGATGATTCACCTGCACAGATGGATCTCAGAGCTGTATAAACTGCTTCTGTGCTGAGCAATACACCAGGCAGCCAGCTTCAGCTAAAATCCTCCTTCAGTACTGAAGGCTCCATTGCATCTCATTTGTTGTTGTTTTGCCCCCGCATACTGCTAACAGCGTAATAAATAAAGACTAGTTTACAAGTGTTATTTCATAGAACCATTATTTGAAAAAAAAATCAGTAAAAAAAAAAAAATTACATATTTAACCAGTGTTAACAAATGTTCAAATGTCATGTGTTTGAACGAGTGACCCATTTTTCAACTGTTCACAAATTCAGTGTTATGTTTCAGATGCCTGAAGAGATTCCTCAAAGTTGTTTTGTAGCCAGGTCCCAGTACTAACCATGCAATTTCAAATATTAAATTAAAATAAATGCTTAGACAACAAGTGAATAAATGATAAAAGAAGTCTCAGACCATCTGAGTCTCTGGAAACTCCGGCTGTACACAGTGGGTGTTTGATCAGGACCCAGATCAATTAACATCACAACTCCCAAATCAACATAGAAACTTCACAGAAGAAGATGCACAGCAGGCAATATTTGTGTCAGACATCTGTATTCACTTGCTGGTTCTTCTTAGCTCTACTATTTTTTATATGTGATTTTCATTAAGACACATCATTGAAAACCAATCAGCTTGGCGTATTTTCATTTTAAGTTCCCTCTTTCTTCAAAAACCCTGCACTGCACACAAAGAACATCGTAGGTAGCCTACTAGCCATCCCAGTGCTAGCAATAAGGAGAGGTGGTTGACTTGGCATGTCTCTGACCTAGGTGGCTGGTGCCAATGTCTTTAGTGCGGATAATTGTTGTTTATCTCATGATTTTTCTGAAAGTGCTCTTTGATCTTGACAGATAGACTAAGTTCACAGCACCTTAGATGCTGCATCTGCTTATTGGTAAACTTTTTTCAACTCCGTAGTTTATAGAGGTTACACTTATGGACAAGGACTTGCTAGGAAAACCAGTCCCCACGCACACTTGTTGTAACGCAGTGGTAATGCTTCTCTCTTCCCCCTCACCATGCCCTCTCGGGGAGGGGGGGGCGGTGTCCATCAAAATAAAGTCATACCAAAGGATACTAGTGAGTCAATTCAAAGAGCTGGTACAGATCAGAGACCAGGCTCTAAAAACATACGCTGACTTTGCTTGCTGAAACAATGTCATGGCTTGAGCTGCAGCAGTGCTTTATGGCGAGAACTATTCTATTTCACTCATATCTACTATGAGAGGCAAACTGTTAACACTCTGCCATCCTTCATCTTCAACCAAGACACAGACACCAATTTGAGGACTAATACATTTTAACATTGGTCATTTCAAAGTGTATAAATATTTACAGATATTTCAATATCAACTTCTGCAACTAATTTGGAAAAGAAATACATAGAATTGCGTTGTGGGTTTTTTTCTAGGATAGGATCAGATTTCGTGAGTGTTATATAGCTAGTGACTTACCTAACAAGATAGCTAGATGGTGCTAAAACATACTTGTTGCAATATAGTTTTACTGCTGGTTACACATTTTGAAATAGGGTGTTTTATCTCCATGAGTGCCTGTAACTACAATATTTATGTACACTTTCATCCAGCAACTCCCTGAAAAAAAATTCCTGGTGAGTCTGGAAAACTTTTTTTATTCCTGTACTAAAAATGAGATATTTGAGACAGAGAAGTAAAGGGACTCACATCAATCAAAAGATTTCTTGAGTCACAGATGAGTATGTTAGCCACAGGACTATCCGTCCTTTCTGAAGTTTGCCCACCACTGAAATATATGTCTCTGGAGTGAAACCCATCAGTTTACCCATGAACCATGCTAAACAGAAATGTAGATCTGAAGAAAATAGAAAATCAGGAGTTAAATGGATTGTGTGCTATAAAAATCTAGGCATCTGAAATATATAATAACCTAGTTATGTGTACTTTTTGAATAATAAATAAATATTTTTTTAAAAAGTGATAACAATAAATAAAAAATATCTCACTTTTTTTTAATCCTGTACCCCTTTCTACTTAAGGGAGAAATGGAGAATGAGTTTGTAAAGAATCTCAGCTTAATTACAGACAACATTGTCTTTTCAATACTCAACTTTCCTTGTTGAAATTTTACCAACTAAGTAAAGAAGTTTCATTTCGTCCCCAGTAGAGACTTTCTTGGGGAAGGCTGCTTACAATGTAAATTAAGTAATTAACCTAAAAGTGAGAAATGTTTGAAACAATCAAATAAATTTATGTGTATACACTGCATTCATGCTTGTCAGGAATATTCTTTGCTACACCCATAGTAACTTGCTCCTCATGGCCACTAAATTAAGTCAGTCTCATTACTTACATCACCTGCTGTAAAGCTGCTCTACATTAATGAATTAGGCCCATTTGCTTTCTTTAGTATTTTCAAACGTAGACAGGAACATAAAAATATGCTATTTAAGAGAACTCCGTTCACTTTGAGAGCAACCCAAATAAGTGACCAAATCTTCAAAGGCTCGTCTGGGATGTGCAGCATGAAAACCAGCTCAGGTGACCTGCTCTGAGCAGGGATCTTTTCCACGTGTGATTCCCATCTGCGGCTGTTGAATGCATGAAAGATTGTGTCTGGAAATTCATGGATGTGCATGTTCCACACTGCTGTTGTCTGCAGCCCTACCCATTTTAAGTGAGGGCTAGAGGTGTGAGATGTAAGAGCATCCTTAGTAACCTACCGAGCTTGAGAGTGCAGAGTCCACACAGTGGTCTCTGGTTGCAAAACATTCTCTGAGAACTGCCTGTCATTTTGAGCACGGACATCTTTTTACCTGGTTGTACTGTTCATGTTTTCAATAACAGGCAAGCTTTTATTTGTCAGACCAGTGAGGAAATGCCCCAAACCCTACAATACTACCTTGCCTGACCCCTAATTCTTGAAAGAATTAGCCTTTTTCAGAAAGAATATGCTTATACTGAACTTTCTGTACCAATCTACCAAGGCAGGGGTGGAATAGATGGCTCCCAGAAGACCAGCTAAGGAATTTACATATTGCTTTTAACACATAGGCAGTTTGTTCAGTATCTACCCAACTTTGGTGGCAGAACACCTTTCACAGATAGTCCTTTTCCCCTGTATTATGTGTTTTAAGACTTTTACTTGCTTGAAGTGCGGGGATTGTGCACTTCATCACAACAACACTCTTGAATCTGCTCTTCTGCTTTCCTTTGTGGTACTGAGGATCTGCGAGGCTTCTCGTACATCTCATTCAGTACAAGCACTATGGTGACCAGTGACCTGGACCACTTCCTCAGTGTCAACACAGGCAGAGAGGAAGAAAAGCATACAGCACAACAAACTGCTGAGGAAGGAATTGTTATTGCTGCCTCTTAATAAGATATGAAATTCCCTTTCTATTTATCTTGCTCTTCACACACACCGGTAGCTGTGAAGATGAAAGAGCTTACAACCAACAGGGAAGGGGACACAGCAATTTCTAAGCCATCTAGTGAAGTATTTTCACTTTGGCAGTGGATATTATTAGATGCTTCAGGGGAAGATGCTAGTGTGGTATGAAATTATGAAACCTCTTCCATTAGGAAGAGCATGTGTTCTGTTTCAGACTTTCTTGCTTTGTTTTTTGGTTGTTTTTTTCCCCTTGTTTTTAAGTCCTTGCTTCATTTGTCTAAACCTTTACAGTAGCGTGTTAAACTCTTCAGGTCTCTGGACATGTTCCTACAGCCAGGTAGACAGCTGCTTCCCAGGCTCACCCGTGCTCCTTGCCAGAGATGTACAAACTAGATCCAACCCAGAGACCTTTCAAACATGCTTAATGACCTTGCTCTCTCAGCAGGGCTCATTAGCATCAGTACAGCCTGGCTGCTGGACCAGAATGGCCTTGTGCCTGGCCAGGCTGGATGATGGACAGAGCAGAGTGTCTCAATTTGACCAAAGCAACAGGTAAAGTTTCCTATGTTTTTCCCTATGGAGCAGACATTTTCCTTCATGGGTGCTAACAAATGCCACCTTCAGGGCAGAAAGCAAGGCTAGCAAATAGAACCCAAGGAATTTTTCAATGAGTGTATCCACTCAATCACCTGAGTTTTGAACAGAAGGGACTGGAAATACAGATGGCAATTTCTCCTTTCAGTTCCTGTAGAGATTTGGGCTCCAGGCTACGGATTTCAGAAGGCAGTTTCCACAGGTGATTAAATGCTCTCCTTGTCAAAACAAGACTTTTTTTTTCACAGATGATTAGCTGGCAATTTGGCTAGCAGATGCTGAGTGATAGGATCTCACAAATCAGCAAATCCTGCCTTCCCCCCAATCCACACCTGTTTTACTATCACCATGATGAGTGCTGAACCTGAATGTGATTAAATTTAAATACCTCCCTCAGGTGTTTATAAAAAAAAAGAAAAGCAAAACAACACAATTTTGGAGAAGTAATGCTCCGGCTCAGAAAGGAGCAAATTGAGCTGTAGGAAAACAGCATCTTGGCTTTTTAAAAGTTCATTTGCTCCTGCTGTTTATACCCTACCTGAAGCCACATCACCCTGGGTTTCTGACATCTCAGTTGGTGATTTTTTAAAAGATTATGATATTGGATGGAATATAAGCCTCAATTTTTGTGTTTTCATATAAGCTTGCCCCTAGCAAGAAAGGAAGGACGCAAGCCCTATTGCCCTTTAGAAAATAAGCAGCAAATAGGACTCCTGTTTTTCAAACATTTACATAGCTATCTAGTTGTTTTCCTATTAAAGGATTATTTTGGAAAGAACCAAATTCAGATTTTTTTCCACAGATACTAACAGTTTATTCCAAATTTTGAATTGCAATTGCACTAAAAAATGCCTGTTATTCAATAGCGTACACATTTAAACTTATCAGCATGGCTTTCCCTATACCTATTTCAGAGAAGCATATGGACTTGGAAGCCGTATCTTAGTTCCCAAATCCTAGCAGCATACTTAGCAAAAGTATCTCAGTTCCTTTATATGTTGCTAACATGGTATCATTAATTACTAAAGTAACTTCAAGCTACTCTATATTTATTATAAACAAATACCGTGTTTCACTCTGGATCCATTTTATTTACCTGGAAAGTTTATGTCTATGAAATGAAAAGGATTGGGAAAACTTACACAAGTTTGAGTTAAAGAGCTCAAAAATACAGCTTTTTTCTTCCTCCTAAACAAATATAGCAAGTCTGTTCTCCCCTGCTCTCCTGATTTCATTACAGAGATATCAGTGGAGTTACAGTGGTATTAGATTGAAGTAACCAAGTGGTGAATTAGGTCCTGTACATTTCATTACAGCAGCATAAAGCAGATGCAGTGTTCATATGGTTCTCTGATAACGTGATCACTGAAAGAGAAAATATATTCATCCTAGTAGTTTAAAAATATCTAACTAGAGAAAGCAGTGCCATATTTATTTCTCATCAGGGGCATCTATATACACTTCGTATTTGAGAAATAAAAAATAAAGTTTGTAAAACTGCCGTCGCAGTGAGCTTACTCTATTGCGTGAGTTATGTCATGGTATTTTCAGATGACACTCTAGTGCATTAGGTTAGGGCACACCATGAAAACATGCTTCAACTGGAATAATTTTCTCAGATTTTAGGTCAGCTCAGTGCTGGACTCATATTTATGTGCAAACTCATTTGCATCTTCAAATTTGTCCACATGTGCAGATGAATTCTTCTCCTGCTTTATCAGGAATCACATATAAACTTGTGTGACAAACACTGGTGAAACCCACTGCTTGTCAAATCTCAGACCACGTACTCAGTGCTTATCCTTCCTTTCTGCTAACTGCTTTCTTGGTCCTGTGGATTACAATGCATCTCCTGTCATTTTGTAACCACGCCAGAGCTTACATGGTTCTGGTCATCTCCTGACTTTACATTCTTCATCACTAGTTTCTCCTTTAGAGTTCAAGGGCTTTTTCTCCTATCCTCTCCTGTATTTTGCAGTTTTGATGGCATCTTGTATTTTCACCATTTTCATTAGTATTTTTATACCAAGGTCTCACTAACTTACGTACTCCTGGCTGGAGGCAGATGTGTGAACTCCATGAAGGAAGTGGCTGCATTTTCTCAACTTGAAATTTCTGCAAACCGCATGATGCCTCTTTGTGACTCCAGGCAGAAGAGAAGGTCAGGATAAAGAACAATGGATAAGAAAAGAGTATGACTCTTTGTGTAAAAGTTATTACACTGGGGAGTGGCAGATAAGTAAAATCTTTTTATAGTGAAAGAATGATTAAAATTGTTATAGTAATGTGTTTATAAATTTCTACCTAAATATTTGTAAAATACCCAGTAAACAAATTGTCTGATAGAAATGAGTAAACAAATAACAGAGCTGCTTGGAAATTTTCCATTAGTGAAAAACGCAGCTTCTATATAATAGCCATCTTCTGTGGAAAAATGCCTGTGAAATTGGCATTTTCCATTGGGAAAGAATCTAAAGTTCTGTTTATTAAACCAACTGAAATATTTTTGAATCGGTAAATAAATGGCTTAAGTAGATAGATATCTACCAGTATCATGATCTACTGATCTGAAGTTCAAGATGAGGTAATCAGTAAAGAAAATGCTTTTTTTCTTTT
>NW_009188268.1:18624-58534 GCF_000690835.1 Fulmarus glacialis | reverse complement strand
ATATAATATCTTTGAACGAATTGGTGGGCTGAGCTGTCTGATCAAGGCACAAGAAGTGGGTCTGTATTTTCCTGTTGCCTCTTTTTCCTCTTTCTACACTGGCTTCAGAAATCCAGAAAAAAGCCATATAACTTGATGTGGTGCATTCCCCCCTCCCCTGGGCCGCTCTACCATCTCAGGAATTCCCGTTAGGCCTTGGCCTTTGTGTAATGCATTGGGCGGTGAAGCGTCCCTTGCCCGTACCAGGCACTCTTGCATGGCTAAGGTGGGGAGCAGCACTGACCGTACCAGGAACTCCTGTTGCCTGGCCAAGGTGGGGAACGAGAGCGGGGATAATTAGTCGTCCCCTGACAGCCTTGGAACAGTCCTTACCTGGATCGTAGCCTGAGTGGAACGGTACCAGTGTTACTGTTTCCAGGATGGAAATTTACTGATGACTAAAGCCAACCACCTTGCAACCCTATAAACAGCGGTCCTAAGTGAGGCCCTTTGAGCTCTCCTGGACCACAGTGGGCTGCGACTAACATCTCCCTTTGAGCGGGATGCCTCTCAGACCTCGCGAACTCTCAAGTTTGCAAAGTTCGGAGGACCATTATCGAAAGCTGATGATGGGACCTGAGCCAAAACCCTTCACTCCTTGAGGCTCAACCCATTGCCCGTTGAGAAATGCCGAGACATTTGAAATGCATACTTCACTGAACTCGAGGGGAATTTTTAACAGGTATACCTTTGTACATTTATATATCTTTGTGCTTGTGTGCATGACTGATTTAGGTATCCAATAGCAAGTATAGTATAAATATTGCCATCTCCAACCTGTAATTAAGTCACTGTTGTGACTGAAGTAAACTCTATTGACTCACTTTGTAAATGTTAAATTAGTCAATGATTAAGTGTTGCTAAAATCTTGTGATCCACCTTAAAAATGTGAATGAACCTTAAACTGCTGCTAGACACACCTAATCACTTAGACATAAACTATTGACCAAATCTGGGACTAGGAGTGGATCCAGCAGCACCTAAGCTCCATCAGGAGTTTAGAAAGCAAGGGGGTCTTCTCTGAACCTCGTGACTCAACAGCAGGGTCTCCCTTACCCTTTTGCATTTTCGGTCTCTGTATAAATCATTCTAGCTCAATTCTAACTCCATTTTTCCTTTGTATCTTTCATCCATATATTAAGTGATAGAGTGAACCTTGCCATCGAACTTTGTTAAGTCGCACTTTTATAAATTCCTATTAAAATGACTTTATGCTAATACCTTTGACAGTGATCCTTTAAGCAGCCTCTAAACCACTCATTCGTGACACCTGTAGAGAACATCACAACTAGAAACCTTTACCTAGGCTTTTCTACAATCCATAACAGCTATGTATTGCACATACTTTTTCACAATGCCACATTGAGGTATAAAAAGAAATTAAGAAAAGTCTTTATGGAGCAGTTAAGGGAGCTTTGCAAATTCATTGAAGACAGACTCAGCCTCTTTTTGCCATTGTCCCAAGCCAGCTGGGTGGCAGCCAGATCTAGAAACCACACCTGCAACAGTGTGATGCTGTGCTTGGGCTAATAAACTTTCTCTCTCAGCAAGATAAATTAGCCTAAACACAGTTCTCTACTAAGACATCTGTACAACATCTACGTAGCTGAACTGGATCCGTCTGCAGGGAAAAACTGGCCCTTGGGTAAGCATAGGTTAAAACATAACTAATTATGGATTCCCCTGTCTTAAACCGCTGGTCGCTGGTGAGAGAAGCCTGAAAACAAAGACAGTTTTTACCTTGGAAAAAGTGGTATCCATACCCATCAGAAATTTAACACATACATCCCAGGGAAAATCTTTCTGAACATTATTTCCCTTTGATATAAAGCATCGACAGTGCTCATACCATCACCAAGCCTGGCTACACTGGCCTAGGAAACACAAACTGGAACATGATATATACTGTGCCTGTCCTTGGAGATCCCACTAGGTAAAAGGTATTACAGCTGTCAGTGCCTGAGAGGTACATAAGCCTTCTTCATCCCTGCTCTAATGTTTCTTAAAGATTCTTTATATTTATAAGCTCCTGGTTCAAGATTATTGTTAATTGCAATGCAAGAACACAATATCTTCAGGTTATCTTGAAACACAGGCAGAAAGAGATCACATCTGCCTGAGGTTAACTCTGTAGGCAAACCTCAAAGTTGCTGTGCACAAACGTACATAACCAGAACCTCGAAAGCGTGAGGAAAGGAAGCCGTCCTAGCTGTCCTAGGGTCAACGCCACCCATGTTTTCTTCCATTGGCATACAACTCCAACACTCCATGGAGCATGCATAATTGCTTTTACTCTTTCCTTCTCAGTCTACTTCTCTTCCTGCACTCCTTTACCAAACAGACTTCCCCCTACAGCAGACAGTAACGAGCAGTGTTTAATGAGTTGCATGGTAATCATCAGGAGAGGAAGTGATAGAGGCCTGTCATGTCCAGAGACCACAGCTGCAAAATATTCTTCTAACAAAAAATCACAAAGATGTGGGAGGGGAAAGCATCTTCCTTTACCCCATAACACATTTGTTAATTTTTGAACAATAGAAGACTAAAGCGTTGTTGACAGCTCACCAACCTGCTCTTTTCTTAGCATTTTGTTTTGGTAAACCAGTTATTTACAGTGTTTGTACAGACAGAATGGTATTTTTTTTCCCTGATAATAAATACACAAAATAACACTCTCTCATCAATCTGGCTAAGTCTGCTCATCCTGCTTTCAGCTGCACAATGACCTTTTCATGCTGACTGAGTAATGTGTCCCTTACATGGTTTGTAACAGATATAGATTGCTTACCTTCTCTTTCTGCTTGATGACATGCTGATTAATAGCACCACGAGAACTATCTCCTTGTGATCAATTAATCATCTGTCATAATTGTTCAGTAGCTAAATAATTATTAATTTTGGGAGCTTGTGATAGTGAAGGTTGACAGTTGATGTTAGAAAGGAGAACATGTTCTCTTTGCTTCACTGGGGACTTGGGTCTAAAAACCTCATAGAAATAGATATGTGTCAAGGCATTTTATCTTTCTGTAATTTGGATTCTAATAACTCCTTTCAGGGAATATATCACAGTATTCATTAGATGTCAGTTGCCAAGGGAAATTGATAATGGGAAAGCAATGCCTTTCTTGGGAATATTGATGGTTTGAAGGCTGTCCCAGCCAACCCCAGCTTTCCTGCCCTACTTCAGTAGTAGGATTCATGAGTAAAATTATTTGTCTTCACTGACTATTCAGTGACCTATGTGCAAAGAATTAATCAGATTTATCATCTCCTGTTAGTTATCAGTGAACACAGATGAGTATTTGAAAACACCAAACTAATCAGAGGTAACAAAGGTGAATTAGGTCTTGACATAGCCCTCCACTCCAACACTAAGCTCTTCTTGGCCCATAGGGAGTCTCACCTGGGAATGTGGGAGGGCTGAATGACTGCTTTTTTTCCCTCTAGATCTATAATTTGACCTGTCAGTGGATAGCATGTTAAGGAGTTCATAAAAAAAGGAGAATTCTGGTTCAGCATCAGTATATTCTTAAGTGCTCAGAAGACAATAGCCAAACACAGTATGAATTAATGGAGAAGCATGCCATAGGGAAATTGACTTTACCACATTTTGCTAACTCTTAGAATCCAGACCTGTCTACAAGTGTGTAAATATAATGATATCTGAAACAATGACACTACATCTTAAAGTTTAAACCCCCCCCAAATTATTTCCATACAAAGAGGTTTTACATGTAAAGGTTCCTTTAGAACTTGCTAAAGCCAAGACTACTTTTCTGTTCTTCCAATTCATTAAAAAAACCCCAAACAAACCCAAACACAAAACCTAAAATTTACTTTATAGGAAAAGCTATTACAACACTAGTTCTTCACTTCTTGTTTGAACATATAACCCAATGCACGATTTGCTAGCAGAGGCAAGTAGGTTTTCCGAATAAGTAAGCATTGTGGTGATGCACGTTCTGAAGATGGTATTCTTAGTCCTGACTCCTGATGCTATTCCAAAGGACTGCTAATCCTTTGATTAGGTATAGCAATATTAGATTTTGGAGGTGGGGTGCCATTTCTTTACTCCACTCTGCATTCCCAACAAGAAAGGTAAGATTCATGACATGACCTTCCGAGCAAAGTTACAGGATGACACATCTACAAGGGAAATAATGTTCAGCTAGTTTTCTGATATGAAAGAAGTGTTTCATAAAATGAAGGGATAAGTGATCTGTGATCAAGAGATCAGTGCTTCTAATTCACAAGATTCCTAGTTTCTTCAGTGTTCTTCCCCAATTGCTGGAGAAAATACTCTGTTGAAACTTGGACATTTTGGGTTTGGTTTGGGCATTGACATTAGACTAAACAGTCTTGAGAATATATCAGGTAAACAATCTTTTTTTTTTTTTTTTTAATTAAAGAAAGTGCTAAATACATCTCTTAAAACATACACAAAAACACAATAGAAGAGAAGTAAAATAAATATTGTAATATTCATGGATGCTGTCCCTAAACTTTGGAAAGACAGCGAAACATTCTTGGGCATATATAGCAACATTCCATTGCTTCCCAAATTCTCAAGATTAATTGTCAGCTGTTATATTTTCAAATAAGGATTTAGTTATCCTAAGGACAACCAATTCTTCATATCTTCCAGCATTTACAGAGTTTTTCACATGAAAACTCAGAGGCCTGTGGTGGCATTTTAAATGAAACCATGGTTGCACAGTTGCATGAACAGTAATACTGAAAAAGAATCATATTATGGAGCTCTCTGAATGACCAGTCCATTTGAGTAGGCACCTAATTACATAAAACAGGGTCCCAGAAGGTGCAGTGGTTTCCGTTCTCTTAAACGAGAACCCTTGGCTCTCAAGAGCTTGGGAAATGCAGCATTAATGAATGCTACTACAGAACAAATCAGCTTTTTTTCTGAAAAACTAACAGATTATTATTATTTCAGTACAAACATACAGCATGACTTCTCTATTATTTCCTTAGTAAATTATGCAAGTTGGAAAATAGCTGCTTCATGGGAAATAAGTAACACTTGTTAAACTACCCTCTCAAATGATAGTGGTTAATTTTGTATTTAACGATAACACTTGAAGGTAAAAGCAATGTGGAAGCCAAATATTTATGTTATGTTGTGTTACCTCTTGAATAAATAATGTATTTTGATAGCTAATCCTAAGACCTTCTTCTCACGTCAATTGTAGCACAGAGAAATATCAAATATTTCTTATTTCTCAAGGTCAGAACTCAAATTACATTCTGTCTGCAAGATAAGGTTTACAGTGAGGGGTAATATCTTTTAGTAGACTAACAGATATATATGGAAGAGACAGACTAGAACTTGGACACATAAATCATTCTTCAGAGAACTGTGACTGTCACAACACCATGTTCCATTTGCAAAAATTCACAATTGTTCAGCAAAATGTATTATGTTTTCAGTATTGTCAGGGCAGAATTCCCAGAGTTAATTCTCTCAGGAAAACTTGTTCCCATTGTTATTTACAGAGCTTGAGCTTTCTGCAGATCTTCTTGCCAATAAAAACATTTTTGCCAGAAAGCTAGCATAATGATAATAAACAAGGTTGGAAAGTACATTAAAAAAACAGCTCAAACTTCTATTTACCCAGCATTAATAAATGCCCAGGTGGTTTGAATCCCCTTTGCATTGCTAAATCAGTGCAGCAAATGACAGAGGACAAGAGGGAAAAATGAAAGACATTTCTACAGAAGTAAAAGAGTGCACAAGGCTTAATTATCTCCCAACAAGAATAAGCGGACATGACTAGATAGCTATCTTCTGTAATGTTACAGCTTTGTAGCTGTAGGACTAATTCCACATTTTACTCCTTCTTGAGTCATATTTTAAGCCTTTGTGGAAGTGGGTTGTAGCAAGTAAGTGGTCCTACTTAAGATCTTCATGAATAAAGAGATACAAAACCAGACTTGGGCATCTCTTTGGAACTTAGGTGGGTTGTATCCACTTATGTTTAAATCTGCAATCCCAAGCCCTTTGAATAGGTATTGCCCGACCTTGGGGATCCCCATGTTTCACAGACCCATAAGTCACCTGCTCTTTAAGCATATGCAAAAATACCATGCTCTTTACAGGACTGATTTTGACACTCCTTTTGCATAAGTTTCATGATTGATTATAAGCTCTGTATTATAAAAAAAAGGAGCACAAAATGTTGTATTATCAGAGCTCACAGAAGGCACACTTAGTGTGAAATACTATTTCATGTCTTAAATGAACAGGGTTTTTCATTTGTTTTTTTTTTTTTTTTGAAACCTTACATTCATATCTCTTCATTCATCAAGAATACAAGTGTTCTGATTTTACTCAAACAATTTAAAAGTAAAACAGGTCTTCCTGGATGATAACTGATAATGACTATGTGTTAAAACCTCCATTCTAATGATCTAATTTGTGCTAGTATTATTGTCTAACAACAATATTCAATATTTTGTACTACTGATATAATGAGATACTTCTGACAATCTGGTCTATCTGAAGGAAAAACTACACAATAAAAACCTTTCAAACTTTGCTATAAAAAATGTCGTATAATAACAGGTGGGCTATACTATCACCTTTAATTAGTTTAGCTTGATTATCGCCTCCTCAAGTCAGTCAGCTAGAAGTCGGTGTTAACATTTCAGAAATAATGAAAGAACTGATGACAAAATACAGAAGTAAAGCAGGCTCCAGCTGAGTCGTACACAAGAGGCTGACAGGCTGTCAAATCTGTCAGATTTAGACTTCTAACAAATAAAGAGCATTTCTAGATAGCTTTATAAGGGGTTAGTTCGTCTCAAAACGGATGGATGGTATCACAACTGCTCTGAGAATTCACCACGAATCCATGCATCAAATCAGTGCATATGAAGCTTTATTATATCTGACCTTGCTGGTGCAGTCGATTGAATAACTCAGTCTAGATAGGTTTCAGGTTTGGATGAGGGCTAGTTGGCTGCAATGCGATCTAGATAAGTATAGATAAGTAAAGCTATAGATATAGGATATATTGGTGGCTGGGGAGGAGGCAGTAGGAAAGCAGCTGAAGATCTCCATATTCTCACTCTTCACTGAAAGCCTGTGACTACCACTTAGAACACAAAGGGCTAACCCCAAGGCTGTGGACATCAATGGAAATTTTTTCATTGTCTTTTTTATGGATTTAAGCAGACTCCAGACTTGCAGTCTTATCTATTAGTATTTTATTTTGTCTAAAAATAGTTTTGACCAAAGTAAAAGAGTTCTAGAAAATCCAGTGATTTTTGCTTCACAAAATATTGTGTGATACCACAAGTCCAAAGAAAGAAGATGTAACCTTACAGAAAATGTGATCACCCCTTGGATTAGAATGCTATTGAGTGTGATTATTTTAAGATTTCTAGGGTACTGAAAGCAAAGTGTTTTCCATGTGTATTTATTTCCATGTGTATTAATGAATCTGCTTTAAGTCTGCTGTTCCCTCAAAATAATTGAGCTGGAGGGATGGCTCTTTGCTGAGTTAAGGATGGTCACCTTGGGACTGACATTATTAAATATATTCTTGTGTCCATGGCACAATTAGTTTTCTTGAGAATCTTTGCTAATGAAAAAAAGTGGAAATCCATTGTCAATTCAGTAGAATATGTCAACTAGGAGGAACTGGATGATCACAGAACCACCATGTGGTTGAAGTTGAAGGGACCTCTGGAGATCTAGTCCAGTCTCCCTGCTCAAAGCAGGGTGAGCTACAGCAGGTTGCTCAGGGCTGTGTCCTGTTGGGTTTTGAATATCTCCAGGGACGGAGACTCCACAACCTGTCCCATCAGCCCTGATGGAAAAGAGTTTTTATCTTATCCTCAAGTTGAATTTCCTGTACTTTATGCCCATTGCCTCTTGTACTGTCACCAGGCACCACTGAGAGAAGTCTGGTGCCATCTTCTTTACTCCTCCCCATCAGGTATTTATACACATTCGTAAAATCCCCCTTGAGCCTTCTATTCTCCAGACTGAACAGTCTCAGCTCTCTCAGCCTGACTTTGCATAAAAGATGTTCCAATCCTGAATCGTCTCTCCATCCTTTGACGGACTAGTTCCAACATGTCCATGTCTGTCTTGTACAGTGGAACCCAGAAAGGGACACAGCACTCTAGATGTGTCTCACCAGGGCTGAGCAGAGGGGAAGGATCACCACCCTTGACCTGATGACCGCCCCAGAAGCTGATGACCTTCTTTGCTGCAAGGACACATTGCTGGCTAATCATCAACTAGGTGACCACGAGGACCTCCAAGTCCTTTTCTGCCAAACTGCTTTCCAGATGGTCAGTCTCCAGCCTGTGGGGGTGGTTAGGGTAGTTCCTCCCCAGGGGCAAGACTTGGCATTTCCCTTTGTTGAACTTCTGAGTTTTCTGTCAGCCCATTTCTCCAGCCTGTGCCAGTCCCTCTGGATGATAACACAACCCTCTGGTGTATCAATCAGCCACTCCTCTCAGTTTTGTATCACCTGTAAACTTGCAGAGGATGCATTCTGTCCCATTGTCTGCATCACAATTTGAGGATTAGATTGATAACCATGGCAAAACTTGACAGTGTAATTTCCACGGAGAGTCAGTTAATGAGAAACAATATTTTATTTTGGTTGTTTGCTTTTCTATCTGCTCACCAAAGGAGAAAAAAATGGTCATACTAACTAGTAAGAGAAAGTTTATAGATTGGCAATGAAACAAGGTTAGGAAAAGGCAGGTGTAACTGAAGACAAACCAAACAAGGTATTTTTCATAGCTATTGTCCTCATAGGTAAGATCCTGATCATCATCTTCCAGGAAAGTGTAAAAAGAGAGAAGTAGCATGGGCCAGGGTTGGGAAGCCTCTTGAATATTACTAAAAAAGATAGTTTTGTTTAGCAAACAAAAGGCAAAGTGGAGCTATAATTCCTCTCTATAGATATATCAATGGGATAAACCACAGGGAGGGAGATGAGCTATGTGAGATGAAAAAGAAAAACTGATGTAAGAACAAATCACTATAAAATGACTATAAATAAATATAGGTTGAAAATTAGATTGGAAGTCTGTGATTTTAGAACAAGCTTCCAATCACAGTATTAGAAGTAAAAATAAAATTATCAAGGTTTAAAATGGATCTCAGTTAGTTTATCTGGAGCACGGTACAGTCTGAGGTGGCAAGGAATAGGACCCTGACTCATGAATTTCTTGTCAGCCCTATGTTTCTAAATTATAACCTCTTAAAACTTAAAGGGTGGAGAAAAACACTCCTTCCCTGTCCATCCCATGTTTCAGTTGGAGATGTCTCCTATGCACTGAGATGGGAGAGAAAACTACTTCCTATGAGTGTCTTGTGAGAGATCTCAAAATGATGGTCCCAAATGATGGTCCCACCAGTCCCTGTGGTCTGAAGTTAGAAACTCATCTAAAAGAAAACCAACAGAATTAAAGCTCAAAGCCCCAAATCTGACTGAAGTTGCAAAGGCATTTTGTTTTTTTTGTTTGGGTTGTTTTTTGGTTTTTTTTTTCAGTCTGAAGTGGATATACTCTATGGAAAGAGGGAGGAGTAGAAAGGAGGAAGGGAAATATGGTAAGAGACAGGCACTGCTTGTAATCCTGCAGACATTTTGTATGGTAACAGCTTGCAGGCTATAAATCTGCACTGTTACTATACTATAGGACAGACTATATGTAATCTGCACATATAGATTTTGTATGATTGCTAAACTTGTTCTATTGTTAGATAGAAAGAAGGGCCAATAACTTCCTTCAGCTTTCTCCATCACTGTCTGAATTCCTTTCCTAGTTATGCCACACTGCAGCAGGGTTTGGTTGTTATTGTGCATACCCTCTTCTACGTGAAGGATATATGCAAATAACTAGGAAAGGCCTTTATCAGTCGCTTTGAGATAAGCTTTTTTTGTCACAACGATAAGATTAAAAAGAGTATGGATACAAAACGTGGCTACAAAACATCCTGACCCTTCACTGGCAGCTGCAATCGCTGTTCCTGGACAAATGAAGCATAGTAACTTTTACTCACTGTAATAACAAGGGAACTAACAGCCCCCCAAACAGCTGCAACAACAAAAAGGAAAGAAATTGCAGCCAGTGAATTTTGATTATGCTCCTGGTTTAGAGCACTGTCACACACTTTATAACACTGTGCTCCCCAGAAGACCTGGTAAGTGGAAGAATATTCCTATGTGACCTGTGCCTCCCATGCCGCCCAGCTCTTGTCACTGCCCTGGCAAAGTCAGACACCCAGCCCTTGCAGGAGCACTAGTACCTTCCACAGATCAAAACTCAACCCTTCTCCTGATTGACTGATTTTCCTGAAGAATTTAAGGTAATAGGCAGGTATCATGCAGCTGCCATGGAAGTCTACATTCAACTTCTTGCTCCAAATTTTACTTTAGGAAGGAAATGAACCTTGGTGAAACAGCATTTGGTTCATTGTACCTGTGATCAATTTCAAGTAAAGGCTTGCCTTGCCATGATCACATTGGATTCAATCAATTCATTCAACACAATCACATGCTTTTAGAGTTTAAAACCGTGGTGGTTATATCTTGTACATGTACATATGAAATATGCCATTTTTTAAACAAAAAAAAAGAAAAGTTATCAAATAATATTTTATAGACTGCCAGGTGAATATATGATATTATTGAAAGGTTTTTAGTCAATGTTGATAGACTAAGGAGGAAAATATAGTTATTTGTTCTTGCCTTGCCTTGCCTTGCCTTGCCTTCCTTTTATAATATAATTTCAAGAAACATTTTCATTTCAAAATCTGCCTCACTTTTAAGACTTAGAGAAACATTTATGGACGTTACTATTTACCAGGGAGGCTGAAACGGTGCAATAAACCAGGGGCAAATGAATATTAGTTGGTTTATTGGCAGGCAGGTTTCAGGTCCTGTTTAGGTATTTACATGTGAGGTAGGGTTCAATGTTCCTTTTACAATCAATGGAGATAAAGAATATACTCCATATTCAGTTAATCAAACACTAAGTGTCAATTTGGGGTGAACAGAATTACTTTCCAAAGTTCATTTAATTTATTGGTCGATACCTAATTGTATTAACCTGAACCTGAATCCCACACAAAGTTTATTTTGGAAAACTATTTGTCCATAATGAATCCAAATTCATAAGTCCAGAAGACCAGCAGATTTAATCACGTGCTGTTTCTCTTTCTCCTCAGACCACCCCTCAAGACTGTTGAGATTTCTGGGAGAAGTGCAGTGTATCTCCAGCCAGGTGGAAAAGAGATGGTGGGTCAGCAACCAGTAAATGAAATTGCATAAGGAAGAAATATCAGAATCTAAAAGAGACCTTAATGGAAGAAGAATTTGAAACTACTGCGCTCAAACATAAGGACTTTCCCAATATAATTGTCTTAGGATCAAGGAGGGCTTTCCAGATTTTTGATATCAGGCATTGTTCTTTCAGTAGTGGGGAGAAAGTTGAAAGGTGTGACTCTCCATAAGAAAAAACTGCAGACCTAAGTAGGGTGGAAGAAAAGCTTTCCTAGAGGATGAAGTGGGTGGATTCACATTCACGTGTTTCCTCTTGTTGCATTAGCAGACCAGTAGCCCCCAGTGGCTGACCCAGTGAAAGTTCTTCCTTCACTGGTTATGTGAGAGCATTCCTAACAGTTTCAAACTATGTACTGTGTATTACGTACTTCCCCATTATCCAGTAAATTAACTCCTTGGTTTGTTCTTGGATCATTGTCCACAGTGCCTTATTTCAGTTCCAGGCTCTCTTTTGGAGTGAACTGACTAGTTCTTTCTAGGATAACACCTGGATAAGATTCTAGAAATAGTTTTCCCCCAAGACCACCCTTAATAGACGATACAAATGAGACCACATCCTATCCAGACATCCAGCCTGAAACAATGCCAGCAGGGTTTATACCCTTAAACATCCCTACACAGCTTTATAGCATGCAACACATGTCCTTGGCATCATGCTAGGTTGCAACACAGCCCTTATTTTATTTCAAGTACATACCGACATAAACACGCACAAAAGGAGACACCTAAGCAAAGAGCTTTGCAGACTGGACATGACCATCCTGCTTTATAAGAATGTATCCCTGAGTGGTGTCAATGCAAGCTACTCTCCACTTTGTTTATACCAGCACTACTTCGTGGAGTGGGTGAAAAGAAGAAATACCCATTTTATTTAGGGCAGCAGGTACTGAGCCTCCAAAGTCCTTTTTTTCATTGTTGTTTAGTAACACTCTGCAGCAAAAACTTAGTCCAAGACCTTGACATGACCCATGATGAACAATGAGGTGTGTGTGATTTTTTGGACTACCCTCAGGGCTGAGCTGCATGGCTTTCAGTCGGGTCAAGGCAGACTTATAATAGACTTTAATGTCTTTTCTATTTTGTTCTTATTGCCATGATAGTGGCTCAGTTTGATAACGCAATTTCAGGCATTATCATGTAAGTAGCTTTCATATTGAATTAGCAAACTATATAACAACAGGAAAAGAAAACTAATGCATGCTAGACAGTGCTTACAATAAGCTTCTGCATCTTTTCACCACAAAATGACATCTGTGACCTTTCTCTTCCCTTTTCAGTACAACCAGTCAGTATGAAAAGCTCTGCTCTACTATTAAAAATAGAGCACCCCACCTATTAAATGTTGTTCAGCAGAACATGCAAGTTCTTCTTTGCCTTGCAGCAAAAAAAGAAGGTAACAATAGTCACTTATCTTGCATTTCTGTTTTCTTCAAAATATGTACAGAATTATATAGGCAAATATATTTCTGTGTTCATGTTGTCTGCGTTAGCTTGACGCTGTGGATCCATAATGATTAATATTAGATCTGTGCTCTGCCATAACACGCAGCAGCACTGCTTGCTCCAGATCTGAACCACGCACTTGACTGCCTTTGTCAAATTAGCACCCCATACAGGATTTATGTCACATTTGTGTTGGCTGAAAGACAACAGGGAATATCTGATCTGGTAAGAAGCTGCATGATAGAAGTGATCCTGCAGATATTTTTTTAAGGGGCAGACTGAGTTTAATCCAGAGCTTTAAGTGTGTACTAATGCAACTGAAGCGCCCGCTTATCCTGAACTGACCTTTAAAGATGCTTTCGCCAACTTGACCTATGGGTTAGGTCATCTGCAATCCCTTAAAGTTCTTCCTCAAAATTCATCTGTGGCAAAGACAGAAAAATAGCTAGCAATGATACTCAGGTGCCCCGAGTATCTTCCTCTCTGTCCAGGGAAACAAAATCCAATGTACTCTGAACATGCAGGTATTGAAGCCTAGAATTAAGGCCAGGCTGACTTGAAAATTAACCCGATCAGGGAAGAGTCAAATCTCCTTCCTTTGCACGGTAAGTGAGCTATCTCAAAATGTGAGCTATCTCAGCTTTCTCACTTGCCTCTGAGTACCTACACATTTATTTTAAGAATGCCATGCTATTTTATTTAATCAATTAATAAGCCATTTTATAACTATATCTGCACATTTCTTCATCCTCCATATCTCTCAACCAAACGCTTTGCAGTTATGAAAATTTTTCACTTACAGGTGGGAAAATTTCTCAAGGAAGGTCACCTCTTTAGGTGCTGACAATATTATTTTATTAGTTATTTTATTAGATTAATTACTAAATTAATGATCTATTACAGTATTCGCTGAATACTTTTGACCACCAGACACCTTTCAAGGATTCGTCTATATGTTTAATTTCTGATTCAGTGTGATGCCTGTCATGTATGCGTATAGTTTGGCTAAAGATTATTGACAGACTGTTGGCTACTGTGATTTGTCACAGCTCCAGTAGTTTGCATAGAGTTGTTTGCACAGAATATAAGTGACACTAGTTGAGCTTTTGTGATATGATCACAAGTGTAAAAGTAATGGCATTTTATAAAGAAAAATATGGTTTTGTTGGTAACAGTCACACAATGTAGAGTAATGTCTTGGCTTCTGTAAAGTTTATGGCAAAAATGCCACTTCCTGCCCCAATGTCAGGACTTTTGTCAAGCTATTTTTCTGTGTGTTGAATCTGGTAAGTAGTAAATGATCTTATTATAGTGTTGCTTACTGACATATGGGTCACATTGTACAAAAAATAGAAAAGGAACAGTAACTGTCAAATATAGATGTAAACCACATGACAAGCATGGCAAGGAAAAAAAAAAAAGCTAACTATCTGTTATGCATCAGAACAAGGAAAAAGAAATAATCTGATACTTTCATCAGTGGTTGTTCATTCATAAAGAACAGAACTTTTTTGTACGTCATCTACCACCACCTGCTTTTCGGTTCCTTTACCTTTGAAGGCTTGTGCCCAGTGCTGCTGTACAGCTGTGGGCGCTGATAGCGTAATCACAGCACATTGTGCTTCAGGTTCATTTTCCAAACAAATTAAGCAGGGGAAGCAACACTGCATTGGTTTGATGTGCCTGGGCAAATCTAGAAAATACCAACCTGAGATGAAGAAACCTGAGAGTAGATGCTTTCTGTCTCTGCGGGATCTGACCCTACCCTGAAGACTCCATTCAAAGGTAGAGAAGCACTATAGTCCCCTTTTACAGACAGAAAAAAAAAAAATCAGGAAAAAGATTTCTAAGTTTTTCTACTGCCAAGACACCACTGGATGGGAATTTGCATACAGATAACCTTAAAAAAGGATTGTACACAGCCCACTGAAACATGAGAAATCTGTGACAAAGACACACTAAAATTCAGTGCCTTAACCACACGGTCATCTTTCCTTTCTGAGAAGTATCATCAGACTCATTTTCAAACCATAGGCACAACCACTAAACCCATGGCACCAATCTCCATGGTGGGTAGGGTTGCAAACATTAAATCACCTGAATGATACAGAAAGCACGTTTAATCCTTGCAGGGCAGGGTTTCTCCATACAGGTATTATTTACATTTGGCTCTCAAAGATGGGAAATGAAGGAATTAACTTGGCGGATAAAAGGGAACAGGAATGAATGCTCGGGATGTTACATTCGATGCCTTGATCCCCAAATCCCTAGCTATATCCAGAAGGAAACAAACTATAAAGAGAATCTGCCTGTGAGGCTGTTGAGAGAGCCTGAATTTTTGAAGACATAACCTGACTGTTACTTATTTGACTTGCTCTGTGTTCACTGAACTAAAAGCAGGCAAAATACAGATCAAGAATGGATTTTGTAATAAGCTCTTAACAATAGAGATACTTCTTTGCATTTCCTCCTTGGAGAACCTGGCAAAAAAAGAATGGTATTATGAAATAGTAAACAGATTTAAGTAGCTTCTGAAGCTAAGCAGTAGAGTTTTGCCTTCTGAATCTGTTGTACAGGGAGAGAAGCTGTAATTTAATGGATTAAACTTGAGCCTAGGAGATTGGAAGCTCCACCTTGCTGAGTGAACCTGCCCCTTGGCAATAATGTGAGCTTACGCTGGAGGCTGGAGCCTCTCTGAACCTCAGTGACCCGGCTTATCTGTACAACATGAAAAGCAAAGCTGTAATCTAAAAGCTCAACAGGTGTACGAGGCAATAGGAAATCTAAATTATTAACAAAACTGGGTTTGGTCAGAGATTTTCCTTATCACATCTTTCTCTCCCCTCTTGTATTTGAATATATGATAGATGCATTATTTGAATATATGATAGATGCATTTAATGAGGGGGGAAAAAAAAAAAAAAGAAAAAGGAATACTTATTCTAGAACACAGATTTTTGGTTTGAAGATTCTTGTGTTTTTAACCATTTTTTGTTTTGGCCTGAAAGACACATAGGAGTTTGGGACTTCCCCAGGGAGCTGCTACTTAGGTACATTCCTCTCTGGTTTGTTTGAATTTTGTTTTCACAGTAGTCGACCTTTCACTTAGAATCTCTACTTTTCCACTCTATTTTTAGCCTGCCCTGTTACTGTTCCAGGTTTTCAAAGAACTTTCTGCTTCCCAAAATTCTCTCTTGGTTTTTACATTCACACATAACAACAAAGGAGAGACTTTGCTTGTAGATCACTTTAGCAGTTATAATAAAGAATAATTACACGCTATCAGCAATATGGGAGATTCTCATTTACCCTATAGTACTAAGCCTCAGCACATTTTATGTATCCCTAGTATAGCACTTTTCTTCAAGGCTGTACTAAACACCCACATTTCTTTGCAGGCTCATGGAAAATTTTGCCCTGTCTTAGCTGACCTAAAGTCTATGGCTTCTCAACTTCTCTTTCAGTAATAATAACAAATAACTTTAGTGGATTAACTGAAAATATAATCCAGTTGTTTTTTTCAGAATCACCAGAGAGAATTGGACACCAAAGAATAAAAAAAATATTCAGATGGAAAGAAAGAAGATTGTTGTGTCCATTTTTTATAGCTAATCTCCCACAAGTCCATCTGTATCACACTCACTTTCTCAACCTATATAACCATCTTCCTCCAAAACTGCCCCAAACTCCACTGACTAAAAAAAAAAAAACAAAACCCAAACTGCAGCAGAGTACAAGAGGAATGGATGTTGCTCACCAGGTAAGAAATTAGCCCTGTGCGTGACGAATCTTGTGACCACGTAGGATCCTACTGTGCATGTTGAGTTTGACTCTGGGGAACAAGAACTTCTTTCTCAGAGACCGAGAGCTGGAATGGTGAGTGGAGTTTCCATCAGTGTACACGGCCATAATGACAAATTAGTCTGTTCCTCCGCATATCACTTGGAGCAGAATTTCACTAAGGAACACCTGTATCAAAAATACAACCTCATGTTGAGTTATAGCATAGCTTAAAAGATCTCAGATGGTAGTTAATCCGTCACATCTTAATGTACTTTACTCCAGGGGGTTAGTTACACTGGCAGATAAAATAAAGACCTTGTTCTTAGTCTAATTTTGTCTTTCTTCACCTCCCAGGTACTGATTCTTATTGTGCTTCTCTTTACTAGTTCAAAGAGCATTTTCCTACCAGAGAACTTTTCCCTATGCAGGGGATGCTCTTGACTTTCTTTTTGATTCATTGTCTGAGTTACTTTAGTCTTTTAGTGTTCTACAGAAATGTTCTAGTTCCTGATGTTTAGTCAAGTGGCCTCCTTTTTGAACCTTTCCTCTCCCTGGTCCTTCTACTCCAAAATAATTCCAAATAAAGTCAGACATCTTCAGAGCACAACAGAAATCATCAGAGAATGATGGGGAACAGTAATTTACTACCACTACTCTTAGGTACCATCATTCCATCTGTTTACCATGTTCTCATCTCAGTTTTCCTGTCTTTGGACATCTGAAACTTCACAGATGGAAAAGAGCTGATTGAAGGGAAACCTCACAAGCTTTTCACATTTTTATTTTAAAATTTGGATTTTCTTGTGCATGTTTTCATCAAAAAGTTGGCATATGAAAATACACAATACATCCAGGCTGACATATATAGCTGAAGAGTATAGGGTTTATTTATTTGCTTTTTTTTTTTAAGCTGCCTGACATATGCAGAAAATACTCAAAAGAAGTTTCTCTCTCAAGGCTCTTTGGGGACTTTGTTGAAAGGCAAGAAAATCAATTGTTTATATAGCAACATCACTTCATTCCAGCATGGGCTGAAGCACACACTTATTTAACAATAAATCTGCTTCTATGAAATGTAGGCGAACAAAATAAAAATAAGCAATAAAATATTCTTCATCTATACAGCAAATTCTATGCACTGCTTTCAAACAACTGTACTACTGCTGGACAATGAAGCACAGAGATGGTTAATAAGTTATTATCAGAAGCTCCACAGGTAAGAGATCTAAACTGAGATGAACCTAAGGTATGAGTCCCTCTTGCCCTATTTACACTGCTTTTCCACAGAACCTACTAAACCTTGCGAGGATCAGAGCTAGTTTAATTCCTTTTCAATTCAGTCTGGAAAGAAGTTATTCCATAGCAACATTTGTTGAATAATGTATTTGGATGAAGACTGTTCAACCAGCTCTATGAATGTACAATGTTTGAAACTGTATGTGAATATACATTGTAAGAATCTCAAGTATTAGAAGTAGTTAATGGGCTGTTCACAGCAAGCAATCAGTTATCAAGCCACATGACAGCAAGGTATGTGATCACAACAACATCAGTTCAATGCAAAAAGTGATTTTCTCAAGAAATCATAAAAGCTGGTTTATAGATAACTATACTGCTTTGGCTGTCAACTTTAAAATAATGAGCTATAATACCAAAAAGTCCAACACACTGGTGAGAAAAAGTGCCTTGAGTGAGCTATTTGACTCCTAATACTTTGATATGAGGTTTAGCAATTTAACTCTTGAAAGCTCAAGAGCTTTCAGCTTATTCATCCGAAAGCTTAAAGGGTACAGCGGACTTCATCACCAAACTAAAATATAGAATTGTATTTAGTTAATGTCTCAGAAATAAGTGAGGAAAATATGCTGTATATTCACTAATTTTAAATTAGTACTTTGTGTCATTAAATTTTTCCTCAAAGTGTGAGTGTATAAGACCAACATCAGCACCAGAGGCTTTCCTACTATTTGTGTTTGCCCTAATTTGTGTCTCATTCTTCTTAGAATTCATCGCTCAAAATGGGGAAAGCACTGGACAAGAATTTCCTGCGCTAGGATGACTTAAAGGAAGATATGCAACATTCTAAATCAATGATTCGTTTTGGATTTGTTACAAGCTGAGTATAGAGTATTCAAACAAGAAACAGTGATCCCTAAAGACAATGCAGGTGATCTTGGAGATTTAGCTGCTGCAGTTGAATAACAGCAGCGTGATCTTAAATAGAAAACTAGGAACATACAAGAAAAGGGAAAAAGCCAGAAATTGGACCATATTTACATGCATGTGTGTCCTGGAATTGCTGGAGTTGAAGGTTTTCTTCTCGTTCTTCTGAGGACAGAGATAATTAACTAAGTAGATGACATCAAAATGGAATGATGAAAGGGAAGAACATCCCAATGTTCAGCAGAATGATATGGAGAGCTGAGAAACCTCAGCATCTGCCACCCTGAAGTCTGTGAGATGATTCGTTACTGAAGTAAAAAAGTAAAAGCTAAAATAAGCCCAAGTATAATGAGAAGAAATGACAGAAGAGATCAGCAATGCTCCCAGGGGTAATCTGGGAATCGTCCAAGGGTTCTCAGTTTTGCTCAGAACAGCAGTTTGGAGCTAGAGATGTTCACACAGGTGAAGATGTTCAAACAGAAGGTGAACCAAAGCCTGTTAAGCATCTTGTCCCTTACCCTGGTAATACACGCAGGATTTTTCTACAGTCAGCAAGAAAAGCAAGGTATTTCTGAAAGCTTCCAGAGGGCCATCCTGAGATTTTAACCTTTTCCTACTGACTCTGGAAAGCAAACCAAGTCACCTCCACGCCAATGAGATGCAGTAAGCCAAGGGACTGGGAAGAAGGAGAAGTTGGACTCGATGATCTTAGAGGTCTTTTCCAACCTTAATGATTCTGTGATTCTGTGAAGTTTTAATAGATTTCTGAGTTTTCATTCACTTTCAAAAAGCTGAATGCTCTTTTGAGAGGATGTGCTTCGGAGCTTATTTTTGGAATAATCACAGACTCTGTAGTAAGTGCCAGGAGGCAGGGGACCTAAGATCTTAGCTCATCACAGCTTCAGGGAATTTGAGCCAAGAGATATTATATCTCAGCATAATCTCTTGCAGGGGTTACTTTTGGGAAAATTTCTCCCTATTCCTCTTGCTTGAGCAGAGCCGTGGCACAAGAAAAATGCACAAGCTCATGCAGTTGTAAAAAAAAAATGGAAGAGGCGACTGACTGTAGCTGTAGTCCAAATGTGGCTTAGAAATCAAAGAAAGTTTTTATATTACATCTTTTCTCAATTCTTACTGAATTTAGCTGAGAGATAGGTACCTAATTATTCAGCAGGGACTGGTATGTTGCTCTACATGTCCAATAGCACTGCTTCAGATTCCTAGAGGAAGCCCTGGGTATCTCAAGGAGGAGAAACATGATTTTTTTGTCCATTGACGCTCGTATTATACATATATGGCATGTTAGGGGGCTAAACCTCTGTTGGCTGAACACTTGTATAAAAGTTCCTAACATATTTCTTATGATTTACCAAATGAGGTCAACAAATACCTATTCACATTTTATTTTCTCTTTTCATTTCTTATCTTAATCCTAGGTAATGAAAGTATTTGGATGGTCATCTCTTCTCTGGAAAAGAAACAAACAGTATAAACATAGAAACGAACAAGAATGTTTGAGGGACTAGCGGGTGAGGATTAAAACTGAAGAGAGGAAGGAGAAAGAAAACAGGATTTAAGAGCAATCTTAAAGGAGACAGGGAAAAATGAGAAAGAAAATAGAAAGCAGTCTGTAAAAGAAAAATGGATCAGCATGTGGGGTAAGAGAAAACAAGTGACGGGGAAAGGACAACAAATCAGAGCTGACTGAAGTGGGATTTAAAAGGGAAATTTCAAATATCTCAAGGTCTCAGCATGTGGGCTTTTTTTTTTTTTTTAAAACACCTTCACAAGGAAAGGGAGGAATTTTGTTTGCAATGTCACAAAAGAAAAAGTATAAATCTGCCAAAACCAACAAGCTGTCTTGTAATGTGTGCTTATTAGAATAAAGTAAATATGGTAATGAACCCAGCTTGATTTCATTAGTATGCATTGTCAATAACAGCAACAACAGCAGCAAAAACAGCCAAGATTTTAGAGGAAATGGTAAGAAAGAGGGGTGATAAATGAAGAATTAAAGATTTTTTTTTTCTAGAAAGGAAAAAAGACAGACTCTGAAAGAGAGGGAAAAAATAAAAGAAGATATAAAGTTAGGAAAAAATGAAATGCAAATATGACATTGGGGTGGAGGGAGGGAGGGGGTGGAAGAGGATAAAAAATCTAATCTAATCACCTACCAATCCATTTTTTAATTTATGAATTCGCTCATCCATCTTAATCTCATCACAATATCACATCTGAGTGCCTAAAGGCCAGAAAGGGTTTAATTTCACCCCTCCTCCCCAACAGGCAGCTGAGGGATGATGATATCAAGTCATTATTCCTGTTTAACGGTTTGCCTCTGCTTTTCCTGTGATAGCAAAAAAATGTGATCTGCAATGGAGCATTCAGTGCGTGGATCCCAATTCAGCAATATCTGCTTTTGGAAGGGTGCACCATTGCCCTGGGTTGTTTACCTGCACTGTGAAAAGAGACCAGCCAAAGTAGATGTCATGGATCTGTGCCACTTCTCCTCGCTTCTCTCCCTTCTCAAAAACCCACATAAATCACATTGTAGACACCATCTGTACTATTGCTTTGTTTTCTGATAAGAAAATATTGTCCCTGTCCATTCGCACACAGATGGGCTGAATATTAGCGTGACCTCTCAGGATAGAGATGAGCAAAGTTTTAGGAATGAGACAAGACCCTCTGACCTCTGAAATGCTTATGAGTGTCAGGAACTCTGCTTTTAAGAGTGCCCATGCTCTTTTCCATCGTACCTTGCCCAGTAATTGATATTCACTATGATTACTTTGGCCAATGTAATGTCCTTTTGAGTCATTGCAAAAACATAGGCATTGGGAAGGAGAAATGGTAGTTTGAAAATAATGAAGCATTCAGCTAAAAAGTGATATTAACATGCAGCTAATTTATTTTTTTAATATTCATGGATAGTCAAAACCAGTTCCACATTCATTCAGAAACGAAACTCTTTTTTTCTTTTTTTTTTTTTTTGATAACCCTTAAGGCCCCTTCTCTGAAGGGTTTGTCTAAGAGATTCATGAACAGCAGTATTTATACACCTAACTAAGCTCCGATGACCTCCCATACAGATGTCCTCAAATGAGAAACAAACAGGATAAGAAATATTGAGGGGAAGAGGGATTAACTTTGAGAAGTATTTTGTAACATTGAAGAAACTGTCCTTGTGATATTAATGAAATGGAAGTTGAGCGTTACGATAGGGAAGACAATAAATAAATAAAGATAAAACTAATCCCAGGTGATAGTCCTATTATAAACTCTTCCAGAAGGTAGAACTTTTCTCCAGACCTTGCAAGAAGGTAAAAGTCATATTTCAAGAAAAGACAGGTACAGTGTGGCATCTTCATTGACACTTATTTTATTTTTGAGATTAACCGAAATTAATCAGAATAAATTAGCACCATGGTGCTGTCAGATGCAAAGAAGGTCAAAGGCTTCATGATCAGTGCTAAAAAACTGGCAACAGAGAAAATTAGAGCTTTAGTGGCATTTATAAGAACATCTGTTCTGGGATCCCTGGAGCTGACAGTGCTGCCTTACGAATCTCTGCAGAGAGGTAATTAGCACCATGGAGGACACCAAAATATCAGAAAGAAAAAAGAAGACTCCATGGTTAGCAGAAGACAGATACTAATATTAGAGATATCAGAGTTCATATCCACCACACAGCTGCTGATTTAATCAGGTACAGCCTGTGATTAATCCAGGCAAAAGGAAAGACATGACAAAGCAGACCAGCCATTGAAACCCAGAATGTCTGCAGTAGCTCTCCTTTCTGATTCACATGCTGGAAGACTGGTAGGGAGAAATTTGCCAGCTTCATGAAGATGTTACTGAGATTGCAATCAGAAGTCTCGTGATTTCTGCACAACAAAATACTGCTTTGCCTGGAAAGAGAACTGTAATGAATTCTGACCTAGAAAAGCAAGCACCATAGCACTAAAAAAAAATACGAAGTTGGAGGACAGAAGGCTCGGTTTTCATGTAGTCAGTATGAACAACTGCACTAATTGCCTTTTTCATCATCCTTACAGTGATCTTGGTGCTGCCATAGCTACTGGCCTTATACAAATTGCAGATAGTATTTCCCCATTCATGTTGTCTACATTTTGTGTAATTTGCAAAATTCCAGGGGAAATGTACTGGTGAACCGAGTCTTATTTTTAATCACCATAAAAACACTTCTTAGATAATGAAATCTCAACAAAGTTTGTTTGTTTGGGGTTTTTTTTGCAAAAATAGTAGTTGCCAAAACATTAATCATATTTATTTATCTGCTTTCTGGGATAAACTAGATATAGAAACAAGCCTGCTATAATTTTGTGCATGATACTTCTTTGTAAAATAATAATCAGAAAGCTTTTTTAAAATGTACCAGAAAAAGAAGGCTAGATCTGCAGAGAATACAGATAATGATTTTAGGAAGGGAAAGGTTGCAATCCAAAGAGCAGGGCAAGATCAGAAAATAAATTGGAAACTGTATCTACTGTGGAAGAAGACATGAAAATAAATTGAAGCTTGGGGAAAAGATGGAAAGGGACAGGACAAAACTAATAATTTATTTACCAATTCAGTCATTTAAAATTCTAATTTATGTACCCATCTATCCCACCCTATTCTGTGTGTAACAAAACTTTCACCAACACAATATAAAGACATCAAGCGCTTGAGCTTTGTCCTCCTCTCCCCTGGAAGCACTGAAGGATATTTTATTAATCACTGCGCCTGCTTCAGATCTCCCCTTCCTGAAGATGAGGAGGCAGTGAAAAAGCTGAGCAGGGGTCGTTATTCTCATATTTGGCTCTGATCTCTTTCCTTCAGACTGCCACCAGAAATGGGTTTGGAGACACCTAAGGAGAAGTGAGCTCTGTGAGGAAATTAATTTTACCAGAGCTTCCTGATCAGGTTAAAATAAACCAAACACCATTGCCCCCCTCCCCCCAAAAAAACCAACCAACCAAACAAACAAACCAAAAAAAAATGCCAAAGAATCCCTCATTTCTTTCAGGAGGCTTTCTTTTCATGATGTTGCCAGCTGGAAAAAGGACCTGTGTGACTCTTCTAACCTTGGTCCATGTTGGCAGGGCATGCAGCTATAGAGCAGGGTGGTTCCCATCTGCTTCCCTGCAGAACTACACAGGCAGGGCTCTCGGGGGACTTTTGGGTCTCTCTTGCTGTAGCACGCACAGCACTGGGCATTACGGCAGTCTTCGTTTTACAGCTCTACTGTGCCTCGAAACACTGTGTTGATGAGTTTAATCATCCTCCTTTCCTGCTATGCAGTTTGACCCCACTGTTTGCACATGCTAATAATCATATCATTTGATATTAGTGTATTCATTTATGCCTCCTATTAACATATATTTCATTGTAAACAGTATTTTAAGATACTAGTTAAAAACATTGTATTCACTCTTTATCTAATATTGTTAAATAATGATTTCAAAGCATTTTACTCCAATGTTTCAAACACTGAGGCCGATACACTTCAAGACTTAAGAGAATCACCTTCTTCATTAATTTTATAGATGAGACTGAAACTCTCACTGTAGTGATTTATAATCTAGCATTATCTAAATACCTGCGGAGAGGATATACAGCATAAAAATACTTGAGCCGAGCTGAGAATTTCAGAGTAGAATCGTCTAACACATTATTTGATAAAACACGACAGGATTTGTTGAGGAACATATTTTATCAACTGCATGTGAAACTTCATAGTAACATAAAATATTAAAAGAGAACAGCCTTAGAAACAACTCACAACTGCTCAAAGCAACAGTAAATCATGTAAAAAGGCAAATTTGTAATCAGAACAGTCAACTCAACAAGAAGATTTTCTACAGTAGACAGGCCTGTGTACCTACATCTATTTACATTGTAATCACGACCTTAGCAATCCACTTTAAAGAAAACAAAATGAACGAGCATAAAACATGTTTTGAACAAAAGGATCCGTTTTAAAGAGGTATTTAACCACTAAATTGCTATATACATACTGGAATCCTAACACAAATAAACCTGATTCAGTATATAATTTGATTATATTAATTGGCTATATGATGTTTCCATATCTTAATTTTCCCTCAGTTTATCTTTTAGCTAGTTTTTCATGTTTAGAATCATATTCTGTTTGTATGTCACACCAGCTGTGGCTTGTACAGCATGTGTTTCATCCAATTTTAATCTTCTCAGGTGAAAGATCCTTTAGCAGAGAACTGTTATTTGTCAGCTCTGTAAATTTTGTCTCTGTTTTAGCCCCATTTTCTTCAATTCAAACATATCATAAAACTGTCAGTCTTTGTGCTGGTTTTGGCTGGGATAGAATTAATTTTCTTCATAGCAGCTGAGAATGTGAAATCACAAAGCGTCCTGTACTTGATTTATTATTTAAGTGCATTGTTTCCTTTCAGTACATTCTTCTTCTCACTCTTTATTAAATAAGATTGAGGGAGCAAAAGTGGTGTAGAAAAAAAGGTAAAAATGCACATTATTTCAGATGTTCTGAAATGTTAAGGAGGTCTAATCACGGAAATCTCTGAAAGATGAAAGTTACTGACTAAGAAAAAAGACAATGAAACAGTAAATGCATAGAAGTCTTGATTCCAGATCTGTTACTTAAGTGTTTCTCTTAAGCTATATTATGAGGCACAGAGTTATATTTTCCAAATGGCACTTAAGATGCTGGCAAAGCATCCTGAATGCCAATTTCAGTTTTGAATTGACTATGATCAGGATGATAGAGTGTGCGGAAGGATATGCCCCAGCTACAACTAAGGATACTGCAACTTTCACATCATCTTTACTTTGAGAAGTCGACAGTATCAACAGAATTTGAGCTACAAAACTGGAAAGGTACAGGATCAAGAAAGAAATAATGGATTTAATGGCAGTTAGGTGAACATCTATCAAAGGATCCCTGAAAGTATCTACATAACATTGCATCGTCTTTGTGTGTTTCCATAGAGAAGTAATTAATAGGGCTGAGGTTACCACAGACAGTACTAGAGGAAAAAAGCAACCTACAAAGTAAAGAAGAAGCAGGTAGAGATACGAACTGTCCCAGTCACTGATATGTGCTGTGCTATTTTTTCTACAGTTCCCCGTTGAGCTGCAGAGGTAAGTGCTGGGTGTAATCCATAGTAAAGGAAGAGAAGTCACAGAAGAGATCACCAGCGATCCTAGAAGCAGCCATGGGACCATCCCAGCTATTCTGAGCTTGATTTGCAGCAACAGCCATTGGGTGACATTGATTATTTTTACACAGTAGAGTACATAGAGCCAGGTACTGAACCACAAACTAGCATGGTTTACAAACATCCATACAGCACCAAAAGCTTTGTACATGGAAGCCAACTTAAACACATCCGCAAAGTAGAGACTATGAATGTGCATCAGTATGGTCAGCTGCAAGATAAATCTTGATGTGCTCAGAAAGATCAGGATCATATCAGCGGAAGAAATTTTTTTGCTTTTGATGCAGTTAATGATATTAACAGCTGTAATAAACCCATTTCCAGTAAATCCAATTACAACTTCAATAGCTACAATACTTATTGAAATGATGAGAACTGGTGGCAACATCTTGCTGCTTTGGTCACCTCTGCCTGATTAGCTTGTGGAACTGTGCAAGAAGTTGAGCAGACGTGATGGTATCTGACTAGCCCCAGCTCAGGTTTGCCCACCTTATATCTACAAACAAAAAGACATCTGGAAATGATAGTGGAAAATGATTGTTGATGTTCTTCCTGAAAGTGCAAATCAGAGAAGGATTTAATAGTTAATTCTAACCTTTTACATGCATAAGATTTGCCTATGCTTTTCCCTAGGGATGTGGGATAGCCAGCTGTATTAACCTCCCCATCTTTTGCCCAATTGTTTATATTCCTACCTAGAATGACAGAAAGCTCTGTGGCTCTCTGGTTACAACTGTACCTGACAATGTGGAAGGGGATGCATCATGCAACCCAACGCAGCCAGCAGCATATGTCAAGAGACAGCAAGAGGTCTTATATTGTAACTATTATCTTTCATACTGCTTTGAAGGTCTATCGCTTACAACTAAACCAATTAGTTGCAACCATTTTAACATGGAGAAAACTGTACAGCCTCCAGCCCTACTGTAGGGGAGCACTCCAGACAACAAAGCTGTATTTACACAAGGGTTATCGCTCCATACAGCTGACTACTTCTGACATGTTATATCTAATGTTGGTCAGGTATATGGAATCAAAAGATGACAGTAACCACTTGTATAATGGGGAGAGCAGTGACAACAGGCTAGTGAAGCAGAGCAGTCGATCTAGAAGAACCTCCTCCAGCTGCATTCACTGTCCTGGCCTCTATCCCAGCTGCATGCTCCAAAGAAGTTTCTTTCTCTAGACCATAGATCTAGACCTGTTCTGCTTTATGGAGTGAAAGTCTGTCATCCCTCTGCTTACCTAGATGCTTTGGCTAGATGCTGTAATGAGCATACCAGTCCAGAACATTTACATTTAAGTTTAGGTTCTAGTAATCACAAGGACTAGTAGCTTTTCTTCTTAAAAAGTGAGCATACTTTATTCATCACAAAAATGCAAATTTAAAAAAAAAAAAGACACATTTACAAAATACCATATATCAATTCCAGATTTTAAATAGCCCAAGGGCAAAAACAAACAAATACATTTAAACTAAGAATATATTGGCATGTTTACTTTTTCTAGCACGTTCTTCACCAAAAGTATTTAAAATAATGGAAAAGTCACACCTTCTTAAGGAAAAAAATGATAAATGAGGTGTAACTCAAAGCTATTTAAAATAATGGAAAAGTCACACCTTCCTAAGGAAAAAAATGGTAAATGAGGTGTAACTCAACGTCGACAGTGTATTTTAAAGTTATATGCGTAAAGCGTCCTGTAGACAGAATATGCATTACATAATTACAGTAGTCAGTTACCTCAAAATTGTAGTCATTAAGTTACGCAAGGGAACATGACAATAACTTTATTTTTATGCACTTATAAAAAAACAGCACTGCAATTATAAAGTAGAATAAACTACAGTGGAAGATACAATCTAGAAAAATGCACGAGTAAAATGGATTCTTAGCTGTTCCAATGAACAGTTACAAAATTCTATTCTATCTTCATATACACTATCAACAAGGAGAATTTTAAAGAAAACCGTATCTAATCTTCACCTATCTATTTCATTTTCCTCTAAGCAAGGCCAAAAAATGGGAATAACTACTTGAGACACGAAAGAACATTCTTGCCTTGAGGACTCCCACTGGTTCTTTGAGAAAGAAGTCATCACACAACCTGTGCACCCTGGTAATATTTCAGTTTTCATGACTCAGGTAATCCAAATAGCCTGTCCCTCAGTGCTCTGTCAGTGACCTACGTCTAATGTGCTCTGTTCCCAGAAATGGCATCTATATAGATATTTCTCTTGCTTTTGTCTCCTAGTAGCTCAAGAGCTTCCTGATGGACTGTACTGCTACTGTCATTTTCAGAGGTTCTCCAGAGGATAATGAGTCTACTCAGGGATGCTGTGACACATACCTGCAAGCATCAAGATACAAAAGGCCAGTTTATGGGTAACAGCAACCAGGACACGACCACATCTGATGCTGGCTCCAGTTTGGCCCCAGACAGAGTGACTAGGTTGTCCACTGGAGTTCATCATAGTCTCACCTTCTGGTATGCAGCTCCTTAAATTCTCTTGTTCTCCTTCTTGCCCTTTCCTAACCTCACAATTTAGTTGCAACATGCTTTTGCAGAAAGCTGAGTGAGGATGCTGAAGGGTGGTGGCAGTCTGAGCATCCTACATAAGTGAACCATGGCTATAGGGTATGTACACTGCAGATAAGCCAGACCAGAAGGTTCTTACTGAGTGCCACAAGTATGTGTGCTTTAGGTGTCATGCCCAATATGCTGAGCTGTGGTGACAGTGTAAAATGAGACAGGAATGGGTGTGTAAATGTGCATAGCACTCTTTAGTCTGGGGATCTTCTCTGAGGAAATTCTTGACAGCAACCCAAGGGAGATGTAGAAGTGATCTCATGGATCATCCTCACTGTTCTGGAAAGAAAAAAAAGACTACAGGGTGGTTCAGGTTGTTTCCTCTCCATTCTAACAAGTCTCAAGTTCCCAAATTTATAACAATGATTTACAAATGTACAGATTTGGAGGAGAATGGAGTGTATAGTTCAGAAGGACGCTGTATGTCAAAAACTTTGTGCTGTGGTCACAGAAGTTTCAGTTCTCAGACAGTGTTTGATATCGTGAAGAATCCTCAGCTTAATCTATTTCTATTAGGAACAAATTATTATGAAAATAATGACAATTACCACAAACAATTAGACATTAACTAGTACTTGGATTGTAAGTGTTGTTGACATCTCAATTATTTAGTCAGGAGATGTCAACATAATCTTAACAACAAAACCAGGAATCAATATATTTAAAGGCACTTACGCAAGCACATGTCCTTGGGTGTATGAAATCAGACATATAGATTCTCTTTGGTCTCCACAACAAGACCAGCAATGATCTGGATGAAACAAGAATTGTAATGCAGGAAATGAGGTACTCTGCAATGTACGAGGAAAGATATAAAGAGCTTACACAACTCAAGGAGGGTTGCCACGTTCATGCTTTTTAGTAGATTTCCTTTCAAGCTACAGAGTTAATGGTCATGATCAGACCAAGTTTAATTCACAGAGGAGACACAAAAGACCCTAGAATATGTCAGAGTTCCTTGAATTTATCCTTTGGTGAAGTTAAAAAAGCACGTGAGTCACAAAGTAAAGCATAGACTAGCAAGTCTTGAAAATAAGCATAGGGCAATGTTAGCGTGACACAAATACTAAATACTGGTGAGAAGTGTCTGAATTTATACAATATTTTCCCTTGCAAGATAAATCTCACTGTACTCAGAGAAGTCAGGTTCAGCTCACAGGATAACAGCTTTCCTCTTTTGATTCATGCATTCCAATTAACAACGGTAATAAATACACTTTGCACAATCCCTGTAATGATTTTAATTGTTGAAGTTGTCAGAGACATTATTACAGCAGAGCAAACAGTTTCCGACTCGTCTGAAACACTACCTGTGCAGCTCATACAGACATCCACGAAGCACTAATGAACTGGTATCTGGTTAATCTTTTGGCATTTCACTGTAAACAAGAAGTGTATGAATATGATACTGGAAGATTTATTTCTGGTATTGTTCAGGAAGATGCATATCTTGGAAATGTTCCTGATGGATCATCCAACTACAGCCACTGTTTCACAATTTTTAGTGCAAAAATAATTGCTTATGGCTGGATTGGGGATAGGAAAAATTAGAACATGTTCAGTAGGACTGCTTGTTTCTTCTCATAAAGTTGTTGCTACTATTTTTTGAAACAAGAGCTTTGATTTTGGTGTGACATGACAGGTACTCAGACTGCCACCACCCTTCATTATCCTCACTCATCTCTCTGCATGCTGAAAAGTGCCCTCATCAACACCAAGCCAAATTTGGATCAAATTTCAAAATTTAAAGATTTAAAGCTTTGTAATGTGATAGCTCCAGCACATTCAGGGGGGAAAAAAAAAAAAAAGAAACCACCACCACAAAAAAACTACCAACAAAACCCCAACATGTTAGAGATGGACATCTAGAAAGTCTGTGCAGCTGAACTCCCTTCCAATCTGAAAGCCAGGGTTCCCATCTCATGGAGACATGGATGTGTAAAGGCTAGTCTATGACCCAGAGTGAAATGAAGATGAGGTTAGGATGCTTGTCTGAACTTGAGTGTGTGGAAGCAGTCCCAATCCCGACAATTTAAATTTAACCTGTTTCCTGTCTAAAAGCAAAAGAATACACTACTGTACCCTGGAATTGCATTTTAGGATTATACCCACAGAGAAAAATCTTGGAAGAATTTCAACTTTTTACCCACTCCTACTGATATTATAGTTTTGTGTTTGACAAGTGTTATCCGTTTGCTGACTGCTAGTGTGTTATTCTACCACAACCAAATTAGAGGACTCGCAAGACAGTCCAAGAACTCAAGAATGAATATTACCGTGATGGTAAACATTCAATTTGCTAATGAAAGGAGACAAGGAGATGAGAATAACTTATTATTGTTTGCTCACACTGTGTGATAGAAAAAAATAGAGAAAAATATTTTATTTTGAGTTGGAGGAAGGACACTGCTTTCCAGGCAATCATAGTAAATTTAATTCCAGTGGAGTAAGTGGTTACAAGAGCCTCGTGACATTTGTTCACCTCTACATCATGAGCTCCTTAGCAAATAAGCTTTTTACAGCCCATAGTAAATTGCACACAGCATTTATAATGCATTGTATCATAAAGTCCAGCTCTGATTGAAATCTCTGAGCACTGGCATAAGACTGTGACATACTACTACTACTAAGATCCTTATAGTAAAATAATTGAATAAAACAAAGCATGGGAGAATACTTCTTGAATAAGATGCAGAAAAAGGCCTACAAAAGAAAACTTGCAAAGAAAATTGTATAGGAGAGCCATCAACCTCTGCATTTAAGAAACGTGCCCAGAAGCAGCATTCTTGGCCCTATTACAGGCTGTTTGCATCCATAACACTTTCCAAAATGGTTTATCAAGTGTTCCTCACATATTTGACAAGATTTAGAAAGCTTGTGAACCTTAATAAAATATCCTGTATCTGGTAAACAACAATAAATTATGCTACCATTTAACACATTCCTGACTTTATATTGTACAAAGAAATAATGCTGCAAAATATCTCAAAAATGTGTGTGAAAGGGTGATAATCTATTTTACCATTAATTTGCAAGTTGTCATGCTGCTGTCATTATTGTACTGCAGATAATGTGCTGTTAATTTCAGTACAACACAATTATTATTTCTTTTAGAAAGACATTGTCAAAATGGAAGACCCATCAGACACAAGTAACGGAAAGAGTCCTCTGAAATACTTGCAAGAGGTCAAGAAGATCAAACAATGTAACACAGATGAAAAGGAAGATGTAACTACAATTTTAAGGCCATAAGAATGCACGTACACCCCAAAAGGAAGGAACAGGCGATAGCAACAAACTAATGGTGATTATCAGTTGCTCCTTGCCATGAACAAAAAGAGTTTAATATACACCTTCATTAACTCAAGACACTATTTGTAAAGATGAGTTTATGGTTTATACCATACAAAGCGTGAAAGGAAATGTGTTCATTTCCCAAGTAATAGCTGGATGCTAGTTTACATCCTCCATTGCCTAAGATGACCACCTTCAGTACACTGGAGATTGATATAATTCCCTCCCAAATCCACTTTTCCACAGAGCTTTACCTTGCCCCATATCTGTTTAAGAGACCAGAAGATTGCTAATCTTTCCCCTACCTAAATTCAATTCATGAAAGAACTAGCTTCTCACCTCCTCTTATGCTTTCCTCGGTCCCAGATAAAGGGCTACTCAAAGCTTTCTCTGCTGTCCCTAGGGATAAATATTGTGTTAGCTGGGTCAACAATAAAGCCTTTTGGTTTCATCTCCATATCAACTTGTGAATTATCACTGTCTGCAGCCATAGTTATGTCCTTATCTGATCTTTGCTACTATGACTGGAAGAGCTCCTCTGGGCTGAGTTTGTTTCATTGTGTATTGCACAGCATCAGTCAGAAAGCTTAATAAGTTATAAGTTATAATAAACATTGCTCTTCAGGGAAAGCTTTTCAGTGAAAGCGTATTGACCCTCAGTTTTCAGTTTCAATACCATATGTATTTTTCTCACCCTTATAAAATAAGTAAAGGCTTTTAAGCATGACTGAATAATTTAAACTTCTTAGTTTTTCATTTTCATGGAGGTTTCCCTTGCACTCAGCTGAAGGCTTGCAAAAATTTCAGTGATCATACACAACACCTAGAAGAAAAATCTGTAATTACATCAGTCAGAGCAATAGACCTTGGTAACCTGCATTGCCTGGGGGACATGATGACATTTTATGCTTTGAAAAGCCCCGTGTTGAATCATGAGGAGGACTGCAACTTAATTTTTTTTTCTTGTTAAACAAGGGAAGAAAGGGTGGAGAAAAACCTAATGATGTCAGGAAGTTGAGAGAAAAAGCAAATCACAAGCAAGCTAAGGTGTGTTCAATATTCCCCTTTTTAGGCTCCCAGCAATAAAGTTAAATGTGGATCACAGGATATAACAAAAAAAAGTTCATGTACAGAAATAAGCAAGCCCCAAACTGGTTTTCACAGATGTAGTAAACCTAATTTTTTTAGCACATGAGTTCTGAGAAGATCAGACATCTCAAGAAACAACTTTGCACTCCATTCAGGGACTTGCAGAGCTATAAGTGTTCCTTGTCTCATATGCATGGACAGTCTTTCACAACGTCAGAAGTCACCTTGCCATCACTCTTTCTGCTTGTCACAAACACTTTGGAAGACCTCTTCTCCATATCCTGGTGTCACTAGACTTTAAAATAACCACTGACCAGTATCTACTTTCCAGAAATCTACTACTGATGTCGGTCGGTAGACTTTCCCCAATCATGCCATTTCCTGCTATTCAGAGAGTCACTACATCCAAAGGAATGGAGTTCTTTACTGAGTCAGATACTCAACAATCACACTTTCTATAAAACAAGATTAAAGAAAGAGAATGCATTTGGTTTACTCTATTAAGGAAAAGGTTAAAATATTAAATTAAAATGAGACACAAATTTGTAAAATTATAGAATAATTATCAAGCTTGTGTTTGACAATATACTCTCTTTGATCTGTCCAGCTTCTCAATGGATTTAGGAGATTTTCCTGTCTTCTTTCTCCTCCTCCAGGGATGCCTTATCCTAAAGTCTGTCTGGCTACTCTGTTGTTAATATTGGAATTGCTTTTCATGTGCTTCTTAAACCAGCCCGGAGGGTTAGAAAACTGCTTCTCACTTCTCTTTCTCCAAACCATAGCTGCAAGAACAGGTCTCTTATTTTCTATGTCCATTACATTTTATGGTTAGTGTATTCCTCTCTACACAGCTGGATTTTCCTGTTCACAAATTTGTCAAAGACTACAGTGAAACTTCATGCAAAGTGGTCATTGCACGAGGCTCAGCATTTACAATTTGTGCTTAGCTTCACCCAGAGAATAAATACACATTTCTAACACAGGTGCCAGACTTGTACATTGGAGCATATTTTCTGGTCAATTTCCCTTATTGTATCTTGTGTTAGATTTCAGATATCTCGCCATCACCAGCAGTTATCCATTTCGTGACCCCAGTTTGGAAATACCATTCTTAAAAGTTGTCCTTATTCATGACAGCCTTTTTAGCATGCACCTGATGTTAAGATTGCTTATAGACTACCAAGACTTAAAGATAAACACAATCCTTATGATGGATTTTATTACTAGTTGAGCTATTTTACTTAATCCCAGTCCATGTAGATAAAGTGCATGAAACAGAACCCATTCTTCCCCTACCACTCCAACTCTCTTCCTTCACTATCTATTCCAAAATCCTGAAAAAAGCACTCAGAAGTGATTGCAATAAAAATAACATCATTTAAAAGAAGATACATCAGTAGTACTAAAAAATACTTTCAGCTTCTTACAGTGCAGTGGTGGACTGAACAAAGGAGACATGTTGGAGAGTTAAATCACCTTCTAAAATGCCAAAAAAAAAAAAAAAAAGAAGAAGAATACTATTGAATAAGATGTAGTTTTCTTAAGTGTGTTCTTTTTGTGGGAACAGTGGGCGCTGATCGAGTTAGTAACTACCTCGAGGGTAGGACCAAGTTTCAATGCCGATGTCTACATATGCCTAAATGCCTAAGTGCCTAAATCATAGAATCATAGAATCATTTAGATTGGAAAAGATCATCGAGTCCAACCGTAAACCTAACACTGCCAAGTCCCACTAAATGTCGATGTCTGCGTCTGGGCTGTTGTCTACTCTCTCATAGCAGACAAAGATCTGGTCAGCATAATCACTGGAGCCTCTAGAGAGATTCAGTTCACCTAAAGTAGGCACCCAAAGGCAGATCAGCAGAGACCTTCTGCACAGTCCATTAACTGTTATGGCTAAAGGCAGAAGAGATGTCTACTGACACCAACGGTGCCCAGGGATATCCAAGACATCTGTACAGTGCAGGCAGATATGCCACAGGACTTGACAAAGATCCTTCTCTTTTTGCTAGAGCCGCTGGAAGCGACACAGGATGCTTTGATATGTAAGCATTTAAACTAACTCCTACTCTGAGGCTAAAGGCCACTGGTTTAGGTGACCTCCAGTAGCTGCCAGGTCTCTGTCAAGTTCTGAGGCTCTCTACTGATGTCTAGAAATACCTGTGACTGATGGCACTGGATTACTACAGTTGGCCAGTGAAGAAAACCCCAATGCCCAGAAATAAATCACTTTCATTTTGTCATTGGATATATTTGAACCGCAGATGGACTCGGGAACCAAGAATTAGAAAAGGTACCAAAATAAAAGAAAGAAATCCAGTCTTATGTAAACTATATTAAATAATGTATCTAAGAAAAAAAGCCTATCCATAACCTGAGGTTAGAGGTGTGATTTTTTTTTTTTTCTTTTCTTCCTTTCTTTTCATAATACTAGATTTTAAATGTTTAAAATACACATGTTGATATTAGAAAGTTGTCCTCAGTTTCCAAATGTATCTGGAATACAAATTTACTTCATGACAATACTTTTTAATGTTTAGGTGAAGTAGTTTCATTTAAACTACTTTATATATCATTTTCCATTTTAAAAAATGGTCTTTGCAATCCTTTTAGGAATGCTCCTGTACTCTTTGTAAGCAACAATTGAAATTCAGCAAATGGAAATCTCTGTGTTTCCTGCTGCAATGAATCTATCAGATGGAAGCATTCAGTGAAAAATACTTTATGTGGTGATATTATTAAAGATTGTAACACCAGGATGTTGCATAGGCAACCTTAAATAAGTATTTTTTAATTATAAAATTGTAAGTGCTTACTTTTGCCAACTCTATACCTTTAATGTAAATATGCCTTTTAGTGCATATAAGTATCAAGACCATAATAGCATTTGCAGGCCATCACCATTTCAGCACCATTAGCAAACAACCTCACACTGATGCGATGCTGGATTCACTTGTGTTTGTATAACCAGTGTGCCATTTTGACAGCCGACTGCAATTCAAATCCCTTTGTCAATACTCTACACCACCTGTGATGCAAATTTAAATTAATCCTGATTTTCATTGCTTACTTACACTTTTTGAGTAATGTAAGCGACACATGTCACAGCAAATCCTACTCACTGTGGAAGTCAGCAATATTTCTGGCTCTGCCTCTAGGAGAAAGAAAATGTTATCTGTTCAGAAAGATTCACACTGGCGTCTCCCCTTGTACCTCTTCATAGCCAGTATGAAGAAAGCAAAAGTCCGTATTCTGATAATCTTTTTTTTGATACACACCATTTAAGTTACAGCTTCTGTACAACGCTGGAGTTGGGTTCACTTGGCTTTTTTAGTCCGCATTCCCAGCCATAAAGAAAATTAATAAATAATCTCCAGTTCAATCTCTTATTTATTTTGCAGTAAGTAGATGTCACATTGGTGTGAGCATCGCTTGGGGTAGCACAGTACAACAAAATCCATTACCAACATGCCTGGGTCCAGATATTATTTCTCAATATCCTATCAGCTTTTTAACTTTGCATTAATGAAATGTTACTTTGTGTGATTACTGTAGCAAGGGGTGAATGATGCATGAAATAAAAAGCTGTCAAATCCTTGAGAAAGTGCTCAGCACAATGACACATGTCTGCTTACTGTATTCAAAGAGTTCAAATTATATTCTTCTCAAGTGAGAAGCACTGAAACAAATGATGGTTACTTCATAAGATCGACTTGGAACATATTCAAAATCACAAAAATCTGGTGCAGTGTTTTAGACTAAAATGAAAGAAACACGAAGTGAATTTATCCTTTTATGAATTAATTTCTGCATATGGATGTTTCCTGGGACAGTTGCAGTCAGGCTTCCATAAAATGAAGTACTAACTAAACTCTTCAGTGTGGGAAAATAGACAATTCTGTAGGTACATAAAAATCTCTTACATGAAGAAGGTGAATAGGGTTGATGATTTACTGTCTTTTCCAGTACAGGAAATAGGTGGCATCAAATGAAAGAGGAGATAAAAGCAAACAAAAGAAGGTGTTTTTCCACATAACACATAGGGAAGATGTGAGACTCCTTGTCAGAAGATACTACCAGTGCTAAAAGTCTTCATGGATTCAAAGGATGAATGGACAAGCCCATAGGAATGAAATCAATTGGGTGTTACTTAAATACATAAAAGCCATTTCTGGTTCACATAGTCCCTGTGGAAATTTAATGCCTGGGAGAGTATCAGGAGAAAGTAGAATTTATGTTTGCCCAGTTTCCGCAATCTTCCCTAGGCTCTCTGCTGCCATCAAAGGGAGGTCACTGGACAGATGGACTTTTGGTCCCAACCAGTATGACTGAATTAATGTTAGTGAGATATGCTGCCTCATGATGTCTTTTCACTGTACATTTTATGAATTATGATAATTCTTTCGTGGTTTTGATTACATCCAACTACAAAATATAGCTCCTGTGTCACAGCTATAATTATTTGTATTAGTGAAGTACCTAGATCCCAGAAAAGAACTGAATCCTATTGTGCCAAAGGCTGTAAACACATGCACAGCAATAAGAGCAATTTTGTCCCATGTAGCATAAGGAGAAAATTAGTTCCAACCACAGTTTTATTGGATCCAGAATGGCCTCCCAAATGAAACAATTTTGTCCGTTCAGAGTGATTCGCATTGCTGTTTCAACTCATAACTCTTCATATCCAGTAATAAAGCAGAAGCACAAATTCTGATTCAGTTGTATCACTTTCACATGACTAACACAGTAAAATACAGTGAATTATTCTTGGTTTACAGTGTAGTAAACAAGAAAATAAAGCTCATTTCAGAAATGGCAATTAGCTATTCACTTCACTCCCACTTAGAAATAACTGTTATAAGTGGTTTTATTGCAGAACACCTCATTCTGTTTTAGAACCTGACTATTATTTCCAATGATGTTCAACTATTTTGCATTTAGCTTTATTATGCAGATCTGACTAAATCCAAGAAGGTGAAGTTTGTTTTTCCCTGGGAAAAGCAAAACACTTAAAAATCTCTCCAGGATATTTGCTACAGATTTCATTTTACCTGACTTCAACTTTTCAAAATTATTATTATTTGGAATGAGGAGAAAGGAGGAACACCCCAAAAATATTGACAGTTTTTGTCAAATTCTGAATACCAAAGACTGTAATTAGCTTTAATGAATGGACAGGTCTGATTGTCAAGATCTTCTCAGTGCACATAGGTTACATATCAATGATTTATTAATTTAAAGTGGAATAAGGGCACATTTCCAGTGATTCAACTGAGACAGTGCAATGTCTCCCCATGGCAGAGAATGGGCCATCCTGCTCCTACCAGCTGCTGCTGGTTTGCTTGTGCCAGGTCTGGTGCCCAGCAGTCTCCATCATGAGTTTTTTTGTTTCGCTGAATTGACAGAAAATTAACACACCAAAACAAGCGTGTGTATTCTGCAAACTTAGCAAATTAAATCAGCTCGGTGAAAGCAGGAAGATGAGCGCCAGAGGCAGCTCCTACGTAGCACAGGTGGGAGAAGAGTTGGGGAGGGTCTGGGAGGAAAGAGAGCAAAATAAGGCCGCTCTTTACATTCACAGCAAATTATTAGATGGACACAACTGTACCACAAAAATATATAAAAACACAGTTCTGGCAGGTTGCAACGCAATCCTCGAAGTATTTAATAAACAATTTCACGCACTAATTAACTATTTTGTCTTAGGATCCCACAGGGCCCAGAGGAGAAAGATGTTCTGTGGTGTAGATCCAGCCAATCTGCTCTGGATGAAGACACCAGGTCGTTTTGGTTATTTTGCCATAGGGCCAGGGATCCATCCATGTGTACTAAGCAGCTTAGGCCAATATATTCACATCCTGGATGGATTAAAAATAGCTTCCTCTGTAAAGAAGCTTTTAAACACTGTTTTAATTCTAACTCTCAGCAGTCTGTTATCCCAGATTCATCTTTCATCCTTTCTACAATCAAAGTTGGTCAAATAGGGGGTCCAAATTTAAAAGCTTATTTAAACAGGTTTTAAAACAGTGTTATTTCACCAATTCAGTAGTTTAATATTGGCTTCTTTTAACAAAATATATATCAGAAGTTACAGAAATGTTTCTCCCCTTCTTTTTGTCACACTTACACAGACATGGAGTGATTTAAGGGGTAACTTTTCTATGTGTATTGTGCTGAGATTTGAATCAACTCAAAATTTATGGACTGAGAGCTTCTAGGCTTGTTTTGTGAGAGACTAACAGCATTTCTGATATAAGCTACAGATGTCACAAATCCAGAGGTTAGTTGAAACTCAGACAGCCAGTACATTATATTTATTTTTTTCCCCCTTTCTGCACCTTGATCACGAATATGATTTTATCAAGTCTCCTTCATTCAGGAAGAGCTTGTGTCTGACTATATTGTAGTTGGCACCGCTGATCTAACCACAGCAGCTACATTCTCCTCTTCAACTCCCACTCCCCTCTCTGGCTGAGCCAGACAGTCAATATGATGACTAAGGGCAGTAAAACTCAATTTCTCATTCTGCTGTGCTTCACCAGGCTGCCTTGTTATTTTTAAGTCTCTCCTCCATATGGTGGCATGCTCTTGTCCCCATATTTCACTGTCTTCCAGGGGAGCATCCATACACTTATCTGATGCCACGTTGCCCCCTAGTGACAAATACCTCACTTCTCTCATGCTTCTCTCCCATCCAGCCAGATCCTGCAGCACCGGCTTCTTTTCTTGCAGCATTCCCACCTATTTGGTTGGGGGTTTTCGTTTTATTTAGGTTTGGTTTTAAAATATTCCCTTTTCTATGCCAGAAAAAGGTTTCTTAATCCTGTCCCTCTGGGATATTAGTTGAGTCAGGCTCGTTTTGGCTCCAGTCTGCAAGATGAACATGAGCCAGCTGTGTGCCCAGGTGGCCAAGAAGGTCAACGGCATCCTGGCCTCTATCAGAACTAGTGTGGCCAGCAGGAG
>NW_009188268.1:17475-18116 GCF_000690835.1 Fulmarus glacialis | reverse complement strand
TCTTTTCCAACCTTAATGATTCTATGATTCTATGATTCTATAGGAGCACAAGTTTCTGTGCTGCTCTCAACCACAGCTATTTATATATGATGGGCTGAGTTCACCCAGGCAGGATTTCTGCCATGGGGCTTAGTTATTGCAGAAATCAGCAGTGACTTTACCTCCATCAGCATGATGGCAGGTGGCCAATGATACCTGGTGTGAGAAAATTCATTGGAAAATGGCAAGCACAGCAAGGGTTTGGGTGAAAAATGCTATTCTAACCCCATTCTCTAAACAGCCCCCTCCTCCTTTCCTTCCTAACATCAGTGCTGCAGAGGTTATTGGCAAGACATTCCTCCGCACGCAAAGAGAAGGGTTTGGAAATGTGAATCAAGCCACTCCTGAGGTTTTGGGGAGAGGAGCTCTCACCCTAAGAGCTTGGTGCATGTCTCATGCTGCAACGATTGAACAACTCTTGAGTCTCCTGAGCAGAAGTAAGGGAAAAGGGTGGATAAGCAATTTTATTTAGGCAAGCAAAAGGATTTTTAGTCCTGGACGTACTTACAGCACTAAGCCTGCAGAGGAGCGGGCAGCTGCAAACTCCTCCCCTCTTCCCTTGCAACCTGCGGATGCTGGTCGACAGCCGGCTGACCATGAGC
>NW_009188268.1:10571-17449 GCF_000690835.1 Fulmarus glacialis | reverse complement strand
CTGTATCAGAACTAGTGTGGCCAGCAGGAGGAGGGAGGTGATCGTGCCCCTGTACTCGGCCCTGGTGAGGCCGCACCTCGAATCCTGTGTTCAGTTTTGGGCCCCTCACTACAAGAAGGACATTGAGGTGCTGGAGCATGTCCAGAGAAGGGCAGCGAAGCTGGTGAAGGGCCTGGAGCACAAGTCTTCTGAGGAGCGGCTGAGGGAACTCCTGAAAGGAGGTTGTAGTGAGGTGGGGGTTGGTCTCTTCTGCCAAGTAACCAGCGGTAGGATGAGAGGAAATGGCCTCAAGTTGCACCAAGGGAGGTTGAGATTGGACGTTAGGAAAAGTTTCTTTACTGAAAGAGTGGTCAGGCCTTGGAAGAGGCTGCCCAGGGAAGTGGTGGAGTCACCATCCCTGGAAATATTGAAAAGACATGTAGATGAGGCACTTAGGGACATGGTTTAGTGGGCATGGTGGTGTTGGGTTGATGGTTGGACTCGATGATCTTAGAGGTCTTTTCCAACCTTAATGATTCTATGATTCTATGATTCTAAAGAAGGACCATGCCCCGTGTGCTCCTCATGCTCTTCAGTATATCTGACTTTCAGTGTTACTCTCATCTGCTCTCTGGAGGGAGGAGGGTAGGTCCCAGCATGCTACCATGGCACCTAAAAATTATTTCTGTGTTTAAAAAGGCAGGCACTGGAGACAGAGAGGAGAGTGTCACCTGTAGCTCCTGACAAACTTACTGGGATGGGTTAGACTCTGACTTTGGCTTTAACTGACTTAATCCAGACCCTTTCCTCTTAATGTCCATATAACAGACTTTTATAAAAACACCAGAGAGATCTCCTGCATTCATGGGAAATACTGTGACAGGAACTGATAACTCTTCCTTCCACATAAAGATATAATTCTGATTTTACGCTAAGGTGGGCAATTGAACTGCTTCTTTCACTCAGGGCTCTAGTTCAGCATAATTCTGCACATTGAGATAATTGTCTTTGCTTTGGTTTTGCTTAATTTAATTTCCAAAAGCACTAACTTCTAGTGAGATCTCCAGAAGCCATGTCACCAGTACTTGCAATCTTTCTGGACTACACAATCCCTCCAAAAAATAGTTATATGGGCTCTGAGCAGGTCCAGATCTCCAAAAGTTGATGGGAAAACCCAGGTGACAGAGAAGCTCATTGACTAAAAATGTTTTTATCATGATAACTGATTATTAAGCACCCTCAAACCAGAGACAATACTACAAAAGCCATTACACTGTCTTTGATTAATACCAATGCTACAAATATAACAACTTTAGATATTTATTCCAAGCTGTGCCATTCAGTTAATGAGACAGTATTTGTTCTTGCTTGGCGTGGACTCACTGTTTTCCTTCTGTTCTGTAATCACCTTTTAGACCTACTGTGATATGAAAGTGCTTCATAAGTTGTCAGACTATTAGTGAACATTACCAGAAATAAGTGTATACATTAACATACCAGTCCCATACGAGTGAGGAATCAGTGTGATGGACAGCACATGAATTTCCAAATACTGAACAAGATGGTGAGCGAGGTATCCCCAGATTTTCAGGAATAGGCTTTGGAGCTTTTCATATGACCCAACAAGCAATTATCTCAGTGATCTGCACCAAGACAGTCTTCACTAACAGCAACTAGGTTTTGGGGGTTTGTATTTGTGGTTTGGGGTTTTTTGTTTGGTTGGTTGTTTTTTCTTTTTTTTTCCCCAAAAAATAGATTTCTTAGTGTCTGATTGGTTTGTTATTGGCTTACTCAGAGGGAAAATGGCAGATGTATAGTCCAGCTAAGACTTTCTAGGACTGTGGAAGAGTTGTTTAAATGCATTAATAATTTGAAGTCACCACGTGATTCAAATAGACAGTATCCTTTCCCATCACCGGAGACAAGGACCAGCTGCCCTGCAGACGTGATTTTGAAATCCATGTACAGTGTGCTTGTTAAGCGAAGTTTGCCTACAATATAGCATGACTTTATGCACAGCCTCACTGCTCCTCGTTACTTTTCTTCATTACAATGCTAACATCACCTTCTCCCAGTAATCTGGGCAGCCTTCTGGTTTCAGAAATCTAATATACGACTGTATTGTTTCTAAGATAAAAGGTACTAATAGCAGCCCTGATAAAGATATGCAACTGAAAACAACGTAAGCTGCTGCCAATTTCTAAATCTCTCTGTTGGTTCGCTGCATACCATTATTCTCTGTGCCATGACATTTACTGCTGCTCCTGAAGGAGATGCTGCATGGGGTTGCCAAAGATGCTATCAGAGAACAGCACCATTAACGACTCCGCATGGATGTGACCAGACAAGTAATTCAACATTTTGCTGCCACCAGACCATAGTCCTTGGAAGAAAACTGGATGGTGGCAACAGCAAAGAAACAACAAATATCCCAGCCCTCTGCCTGGAAGGGAGACAAACATTTGCACAAACACAGGAATTAATATGGAAGTTTTGCAGAACTGGGGCTTAGGCAGATTTGTTTTCCCAAACAGATTCATCCATCCTTAATCAGCAGCCCCAGCTGTCCCTGCTGGGAAAGTCTGCATCTCTTTTTCTGCTTGTCCCTGGCTGTGCTGAACTGGCATTTCCAGAAGTAATTACCTCACAAAGTGTAGTTGAACACCCAGAAATACTAAGAATTGCTAATTCTGTGCCAGCTATGCTGATTCACCAAGCTGAAAGTGCTGGTTCAGCTCAGCAAGAGTTGGGGGGTGACAAGGGAAGCCAGGACTTCACCAACAGACAGAGGCTACTTGGCAGCTGGATGGCGAAGGGGTGGCTGGCTGCTTATGAAATGTAGATCCAAGACACTGTCTCAAGCTACACATTAGAGAAGTGCAATATAAAAGAAAGCAAACTTTCTATGTGTGTGTGCATGCGTGTGTGTGCATGTGCATGGGCAGTGATAGCTATGGACACACCTGATCATGTAACATAACGCTAAGCAACTGAACAATTAGTGCTTTTATTTCCTGCAAATTATTTTTAGTGGCAATACTCTAATATTTCTTGAAGTCATAAGTTGATTTGCTGTCAGAGAATTGATTGAATTTTAACTATAGTTCAGAAGCAGTGATATATTAGAGTAATAAAGTAGTTTACAATGCTAAAGTCAAATTGCATTACAACCAAGGGGTCTGTAATCATGAAACCGAAATAGTGTGTCCTTTCCACGGTACTTTACCATTACAAGAAGTCACCTCTACCTTTTGCAATAAGCTAAGTTATTTCAAGATGGCCCATTGCAACTGATAAACATGAAAGTCCTCCCACAGTGACTTCATATCTGTTCTTCTATTGTTGCTTCCTGTATATTAAAATCAAAATAATCCATAGATGAAGTACTATTGAGGTCTACTCTTTGCCTAACATGGCCAACAGTAAGATACATTATCTTTCCCCTTGAAGGATCTCAAAGTGTCTATGCATTATTATTATTAAGATTGAACTGGGTAAGCACTAATACCTTGCACAAAAATCTGATATTCTTTTATTCATTAGAAGTGAGTCATTTTACATTTCCTATTACCAACATCTTTCTAGCACTTAAATGTGGCTAACAATTGCAAAGTGTGGCTCACAGTGCATCTAACATGATGAAAAGGCAGTAGAATAGTAGGAGGTATCTCTGACATTGACCATTAACAACATTTGTACAGTTTTACCTCAGATATCCTTGTGTTAGATCCAATTCCACAAGCAGAGTACATTAATTTTGTCCAGTGAATTAATACACAAATCAGTTAAGCTAAGTATCTCCTCTTTTCTGCTTGAGGGGCTTCTGGGAGCAGTCCTGCAGTGAAAGCAGGCTGGGAGAGCCATCCCACCTATATAATAGTGGATATCATGGCACACAGCCAACTTATCCATTCCTTTGCATCTACGTGGTGGGTTTTACACATCTGTAAAGTGCGCATAAAACACTGCAAAATCATTTTTTTTAGGTGAAACGACTAGATAAAGTGCAAGAATACGGTCTACTCAGTATCCCAGCTAATTGTAGTTAATACATGTAAGGCAGTTTTGCTATCATCTACATCCACTGAGTATCGTTAATCTCAAGGGGAAATGGGCAGTGTTGCTTGTGAGGTTTATACGGCCACAGTAGGCAAATACATTAAATCAAATTGCAGCTCAGAAATATGATGGTATCGTCTGCTCTTATTTCTATTGTTTAAGTGTGATCTGCACAGTTGTTATCACCTCGCAGAGACTCACGCGCTACATCGTGAAATTTGCATGAAAACAACAGCTGTCAAACAACAGTAATTGCAAGAAAGTACCAGGGTGAAAAGAGGCAGCTATGAATTCTCTTTGGCAAAATTAGTGAATTCATCAGAATTAGCTTCTGCATGACCGAATGGGATAGAATCACATCTACAAGCATGTGGGTCCTCCAAGTACATAAAAGTTAGCATTAATTAAAATGCTTATTTTCCATCTGTACTTTGCAATCCATTTCTATCCAGTGTGCTCTATGTGTGCACTCCAGCAGAAACTTTGCAATCCAGGCATTTCCATTAAGATCCTCTTTTTCGAGAACAAGATGTGGCACACAAAGAACAGTCGCAGCTGGAAGCGGGGGAGATCATCACTGTGGGTGCAAGTAGCCATTTGCATGCCTCCAAGCCAGTTATGTGAAGAATCAGCTAAAATACCTCAAGGACCACTGAACTCTTGGCAGTGGCCATTGGGGATGTTATGCACATAGGATCGGTCACGGAGGAATCCATCCTTGGTGCCCCCAGAAAAGCAGAGATTGTGACAGAGAGAACAAAGTACGCAGCCGTTCCCTGATGTTCTGCACTTGTGTCGGTAACTTAAAGGAAACAACAGATGTGGCCGGGTAGGCACGGATTTCTTTCATCACATCTTTAGCACATAACTATTTATTTCTTTATTTATTCACAATTTAGGTACCTCCATTACAATTAGTCAGTGAGATCAGGCCTCAGTGGATAATATCAAGGATATCAAGTTGTTTTGTTTTCTTTTTTTTTTTTTTTTTTAATTTGCATGGCTTGTAATATTTACTTGCTTATAATATCGACATTTTATAGTGGATAGGGATTTAAACACAACATTTAAATAAAACACACTAGGATGTTGGAGGAGGTAAAAGGCAACAACTTAAAATGGATATCTAATAGCAGCTACAAATATTTGGAATATCTCTGATAATCCTTTTATGCTAAATTCTGCATCTGCTATTGTTTCCTTATGCTTATTGAATATCCTTTTATTCCTATTTATTTTCTCTTTATAATTCTAGGTTTATTATAAGTATTACATTTATTATCTTCTAATACTATAGAATCATATCAATGACAATTTTCAAATAGTTCAATAGTCCAGACCACCCTGGGGACCAGCACCTGAAGTCCCTACTTAAGCCTAAATTCAGGCTGCCATCTTCTCTTCTGGCTGGAAAAAATTGAGTCCTCCAAGGAAAGACAATGGATAGTCGTGTCTTCCTGGTGTGACCGCCACAAAGAGAGATGGGATAGGTGGAGGTGGCAACAAGTGCTAAGCTCCTCCATCTGGCAGAGGAGCGCATATGGAGGCTACACTCGAGGAGAAGGTGCCGATCCAGATTTGCAGCCTTTGTGCCCCAGACCCAGCTACAGGTATTGCTTGCAGTATGACAGATATGACTTCAAGAAAATTCTGGATAAACCATGCACAATTGAGATACAGCAATAAATCTGGGTACCATAGAAGCATCACATAAAAACAGTCCCCTCACCGACTCTGTATTTAGAGAACTGAGAGACAAGACTGAACTACAGCATATTAACTACCTCCATCAGCTAAATCATGGTAGCTGAACTTGTGCATACTACTAGATTTCTGTTTTGTGGGATAAAACACATTAGCTCAAACCTCTGTCATTGGCAGAGCGGTATCATGAGACCAGGGTGAACTCAGAGTACATGCTCGAGTAGTTTCTGCTGGTAATGCTCATCCAGCGCCCAATAACCCACCAGGCTTCCCTAACCTGACCATGTCAATTGACAAGCTAGTGTTCTTTTTCAGGATACGGTCTCAATTTAAAGCCTATGTGCACAAAAAGGTGGGATTTTCATTGCTGGTAGGCAGTTTTGTTCATCTGTTAACAGTGCATGTCCCTTGCTACACATGCACATATAGCCACCCTCCTCAGGGCACAAGGGTACTGCATCCTTACTGTCTTTCCATGACCCTCAGACTTTGCTGCTCTGCCCTTCAATTCTTTTCCAGACTCCTGCTATCAACTGGATTTAACTCCACAGATTATTTAAGCTTGATAAAGTTTGCTTTTGCCAGGCAAACAGGTCTCAGATCCAGAATTTGGTCAGGACCTAAAGGCAACACAAGCTTTCATTCCTCAAAAGGCTGGTGTCCTTCTGGAATGGCTGAGCTTATTTGCACCTTAGCGAAATCCCATAAAACTGACCTAATAGCGTTCATCTAAATAGTGTCACATGAAGCAGTTTGCACCAAACAACTGAACTTCCACAAACCACATGTGGTCAGTGTATTATTTCAAGTGAAATTAAAGAAAGAAAAAAAAAAAAAAAACCAAAACTGTATTTTAAGACTTACTACACCTAAACAGTCTTCCTGAATTCCCTACGAACAGCAGCAGCTGTTTCCATGCCTGAAATTTAATACACTGGATTTGTTTAAAACCAATCCCAATTTAAATCCTTTTACTTTACAATATTCTAATCTTCCCTGTTTTATGTCATCCTGCTTTCTCTTATGTTTTAATTGCTCCTCTTCTGTGCAATAAAAAATGTGATAGTTAAGCTCCCACGTCTACCTCTGCTAATCCAGCAGCCAGCCTGTAATTTCAATGAGCCCTACGCACCTGT
>NW_009188268.1:0-10560 GCF_000690835.1 Fulmarus glacialis | reverse complement strand
CTTTCCCTTAGCACCAAGGGGAAAAAACACAATCCTCATGCCCAGGCCAAGCTAGCACAATCAGTCTCAAGAAAACTCATTTTATCTTTATTGTTGTTTACTTCAGACAGCAAGCACTTGAACCAAAGCTATGATCCTGGATGCCAAAGGCTCTAGCAAGCCAAAAAAGCTCTAGCAAGCACTGAGATGCTCAGTATCTGTGCCAGCTATGAATGATACATGTGCGAGGAGTAAGGTTGTTCTGTGAGCAACGTTAAAGTGGGTTTTGATCATCTGATCAAAGAGAGCTGTAAATCAACGTAGGCTTTAATGTAGTGAATATAAAGTTTTGTTCCTTCACAAATGGAAGTGACTTGCTATATGTAGGGCAGAGCTGTTTATAACACACAGCGCACCGTTTGAATTGCCATTTTGCACTCTGTGCTGGCGTGCTTCAAAACAGTGAAAAAGCACTTTACTCTTTCAACTGTGAGGGGGCTGTCTGGTTTAGATGCTTAGGTAGAAATGGGAAGTCTGCGTTTCTACAACTAAAACATCAAGCTTTAGTTTTGATAGGATATAGTTTTTCATTGACCTCAGCCGCTGCAACTAAGAGACCCTCATGACATGTGAAGTCCATTTAAGCACCTAAAGTCTTCTAAGAAGAGGCTATCTCATCTCTGCTAATCATCTAGGTCAAGACAGCTTGCTGTTTTCTGTGGTAGACCTCTAAGATATGTTGCAGGAATTGGACACTACAAATGCCTTCCTCTCCCTCTTGACTAAAGGAGAAGGTTATATTGACCAGTGTAGATAGAGTAGATAGAACTGCCACATTTAGCCACATTTGACCTCCTCAAAGTGCATGAGTCTGGTTGCTAACGCAGGCAGGGGAGATAGATATCAAAGAGTGAGGTGTGAGTCTCCGGGTATGACTACTGTACCATGTTGGGGTGTCCCAGAGCTGGCTGCCAGAGCCTCGCTTAGATTCAGAGCAGGATTTGGCATGGGACAATTTGCCCTTGCACATGCAGAGAGTCTTAATATTGCAGAGGAACCACACATCCAAATTTCTTATGTTAGTTGTAATGACTAATAGGTTACATAAACCCTTAATGTGATGCTCCATCCTCACATGCACTCTACCTTTCTCATTAAACCTGAATCCTGCAACACAAAGCAAAATGCAATCAGGCTCCATGAAGGAAAACCATGTTTCGGATCTTCATAGGGGCCTTCACTTTGCTCCATGGCATGACGGTTGTGCATGCAGCACAATGTGCTAGGGGTCTCATTCACAGTGTTATGACCAAGGTCTGTCTCAGTCCACGCATTAATTATCCAGAGCATTTCAGCTGCCTTACTACTGTTCTACCAGTGATAATGCCTGTGGGAGCAATTGTTTGGAAAATCAGAGCATAAAAAACATTTTTGCTTTTAATGTAGCAAAAAAAAATTCTAAAAGGTGAATGACACAAACTCCATATACAGAATAGAGAGGTGGACTATGAAGTAAAAGGAACAGAAAAATGATTTGGACACTAAGAGTCAAACAAAATCAGTGAATCCCTACACTGAACATAAACTGTTTTATTGCAGTAGAGTTTACTTTGATATTAAACTGTCTTCAGGTCATGCATGTGTGAATGAAATGAAACAGAAAAAAACTACCCAAAAACCAAATGCAGCTTAATATCTGTTCTTGGAATGAACTTCTCAAACCTCGATGTGTTATTACCACTTCTAGACAGCCAGAAGAACATAGATTATTTTAGAAATCTCGGTAGATAACGAAATGAAAACAAAGAAGATGAAGACACAAAAATTGAATGTTCTACATTGTACTTTGTGTCAATATACCTAATTTTTGCAACTCTAATTTTGATGGTCTCACTAAGATTTATAATTTATATAGAAAATCCACGGCCATGTTTTTTACCAAGTGGCTAGTAATTAGGGGTGTTCAGAAAGGACTAGCAGCAAAGCACCCCTTTTCTGAAAAGCAGTCACGTCACGGGAGAAGACTCTGCTCAGTTATATGAATCCAGCATGTACATTTGCATCTGCAGACTCTAAGCCCCACCAACTTTCAATATATTTACCTCTAATGTGCCAGACAGTAAGGAAATGGGATCAGTTTTACTTTAAGGGTGCGAAAGTGAGTTCTGAATGATATGCTTGTGAGTGAAACAAAATATGTGTGCTGAGTTAGGAATGGATGTCAGTTCCTTAAATATTAACTCTAGCTTTTAACATCTGCTGATGTGCACATAACTGGAGTTTCTCAGAAGCCAAAGTCCTCTGATTTAGTTTGAAGGTCCAGTCACTTTATCTAATGCACAAATAAACCAAATCTTATTACTGACTTATTACTGACTGCGTACTTAGCCTGGATCAGCTCCAGAATTTGCTTATCTAATTATTGTGGCCAAAATAAAGTGTGAATACAAGCCTTATAATAATTCATTATGGATCCATCCTGACTCTCTTTTTGACTGACTTTCACTAGTCCTAAACTAGCATGTAGGACAAATACAATAAGAACAAAACACGAGAAACAATTACTTACATTTCTAGGGTTTGCAAACACTTTTGACAAGTTGTCATTTTTCAGTGAAAACTTTTTCATTAAAAGTACTCTTGACCATCCCTCTTGGTCTGGCAAGAGATGTGGAATTTAAGTTATAAATGGGATATAAGGATGAAATTTGAGTTTGTCTTATAGTTATAATTGTGGTGTAACTGTGTATGGGGGCTGTGCCTGTGCGTAAACCCGGTTAGTTATCTCACTGATGGCACAATGAGCAATTTAAACACAGGACCAACTTGAGACACTGTCTTCACAAAGCATGTGACTAACTCTTACAGGAGCTCTTCTAGTGGCAATTTTGGGCAGTCACAACAAATCCCCTTGGCAGCTCATGTCTGTGCCTCAACCAGTTTGTTTCTTTCCAGTGTGTTGATTCATATCCCAGGTGAAGAAACTGCCATCCCAGAGACTCCCCAGGGTGTGCCTACTCCAGAGCTAACCAACCCATACATAGACAAGATACTTGTAAATACTCAGTAGGAATTTCTAAATATGGAGAAATCATCGTGCAGAATAGTCTCTTGTGCATAGTTAAGATCATTAGGAGCTGGTTGGTAGATTAAGATAATCAACAGCAATGGACTGGGCATGTGATGAAATGATCACACAGGACTTTGGGCCAGTTGGATATAGGAATTCAGCAGAACAATATTTTGGGGAGCCTTGTCCAACCCTGCTGGAGATACCATTACAAAGACACCTTCAACAGAGACTCTCATCACCACCGAGACAGTGGCTGACTGTCCTGGTCAAGAGATTTTATTCCTCATGCAAGCATTATCCTGTGCAAAGAGCCCAATGCGTGAGGGTTTTTTTAGCAACATTCTCTCCATGAGTGTCTGTGCAACAACTAAACACAGTTACTTTTTTCTTGAGGTGCGTGACTTCAATGTGTTTCATGTACAGACACATCAGCCTGTGTTCAGTCATGTGGGAAGTTACATTTTGCTTGCTCGATAGTGTTTCTTTTACAGCAATCCATACAAAAGCTCTCAGTCAGCCTTGCTGTGAAATCAAAAGCAGAGGCACAGAAGAGCTTGTAAACAACTTTCATTCCCTCTGTTTTCAAATATATGAGGTTTCTTTTAATTCTTTACTCACCGATTTCTTTAAGGATCTTACCACATTTTTTTAAAGAAGAATTAACTCCAATATTGCTATGGAGTACTAGAATAAAGAGCACTTTTGTGTAGTTGTCTTAGAGTTTCCAGGATGGACATAATAAGAAATATTAGCAGAGTCAAGGTGGGAGAATTTGCCTGAGGAATAGCCTGTTTAGATGGCATTAATGAACCTCCAGACCTGCAAATGGAAGATAGAATAGAGGGTTACTGCTGTAACCCAGGACTAGATTGCTTAAGTGGACAGTTCATAGCTGGTTAAAAAAGCGAATGAGAATTTAGCCTTTTTGAAACACCAGAAGAAAATTGGGAGCTTTATTTTTATCAATTTCCTTTGGTTAATTTTATATTGGACTGATTTATCTAATTTAATAAGAATCTGTTGTATTCTGTATTAACTGATTTTTTTAGTAGTTTGGTTCAGAGGAGCATTTTAATGAGTTTTAACAGAAGTTGTGTTAGGTCCATAATGACTACATAGCATAGACTTAATGCAAAGTATTACAAAGCATAAATGACCATGTGCAAGACCTACAGTGAATAACAGCCTCTAATCCTTGCAAGATTGATCCAAATGATTTTTCTGTATTCAATATTAATTGGGTTTTTTTCCTGATTTTTAGCTAATTGGACAGGGACTCATTAACAAATCTTTTCCTGTGGAGCCTATTTACTGTTCAGTATCGTATGTTTTACAGAATCATGTAAAACATGTCAAAGTTTTCCTATAAGAGAAATGAACATCATTAATACAACAGACATCCGCAGAATATTGTTCGCAGAAGATGTGCAAATTAAATGCCATAAATGTTAAATAATTAACAACAAGGGAAAACAACGGCCTCTTTTTTTCTCAGCCTTCTATCGGATGCTGATAAGAGGCAGGCAATGAATTCAAAGAACAAAAGACCCATTTAGAAAATGTCCTGGCACCCACTGTCCTTAGATTATAACTGGGACAAATCAATGCAGAGGTACACAAAAGGACAATTAGATAATGGCCAAGCAACCCAGTTTTTTTCTATAAATACAGAACATGAGCATATATTGGGACTATTAAGAACTTCTGAAAACAGTTACAGCCTTGTTGCTTTCTGATACATGGAACATTTGCTCCCTGTTTAATAAATAAAACTGCCTTCCCTAGTCTCTTCGAAGAAAATTGCACAAAACACCTTACATTTCATGCATGTCAGAAATACAAAATCTGTCAGTCACGCAGGCTTAACGATGACTTCCCCAATCCTTCTGCATGGTAATGCTTCTTTGATTATGGCTCTAACTACAGCAAAAAGCAAACTCTGAACCCTCCTGTGTAGGGTAGTGGGAAAGAATAAAGTCTGTGGCACTATCTCCCCAGGGTTGGTCAGTATGGATGGCTGGTTGGAAGGGAGGGTTGTACTTTCACGTGATAATTCTTCTCTGGTTTCTGTCAGCCAGAATGCTGATGTCAAGATGATTTGTCCCTCTAAGTTGCAGTATCATTTGATGTTACTCTTGGGATAAAGCAGCTTAACCTCACCTTTTTCTCTAGACTGTGACTAAAGGCATAAGGTAGCCCTCGATAAATATGGCACAATATTTGTGATATGAGTTTTAAAGCACACACTGCAAAGTGGAGGCCAGCTCCAGAACCCGTGGAGCACAGTCATGCCAGTGGGATACTAAGCCTTGGATATGAAGTATGACTCAAAGGCCAGAGCTCATTGGCGCATACAGCAGCACGCTAACGTGGTTGTTCCTTGTCTGGTCCTAGGGCTAGCAGTCTAGCAACACCCAGGTTAATATTTGTATGGCTTTATGCTGCTCCCTGCTCCCTGATAAAACAATCCATTCAGGGTTCAGAACTGTGTGTTTCAATCTGATGTCTAGATATATGCTTAAACTACACCATATAAAAAGTTAATATAAAAAAACTCTAGGGAAATATATATTAATTCCAACTACCTGAAACATACCTTTAAAACAATTACTATGTGCGTGCACTAATATATACAGAAACACAATGTTACATATAAATATAATACAACACAATGTATAGGCAGTATACACACACATATTCTCTATTCAGAATTTTAGTGCATTTGTATGACATGTACTTACGGAGGTTTTGGTAAAGAAAGCACCAAAGAATATTCAGTCAATGTAGAAATTTCCTAGCTTTACATATATTCCACTTTATATAATTTTAGGTGGGACTGGTTAGTTCCCCATACATATATATTTATTTAGTTGCTTATTTAAAGCAGAAAAAGAAGCTTGCTGTGGACATGCAGATATATAAATAGCAATTTGCATTACAACCTGCACATGGGAACTGGTACAGAGAGTTTCCTATATTTCACGGTCCAGATCATTGCAGGTGATGGGAAGTGTCAGCTGTGTACGTAGAGATTTTCTGCATCTGCATCTCTTTGATCCACTATCTATTCCCTCATGAGACTGAAGTTATGGACATAGCCGTATCTATTTTCCCTCTACAGCCCCCGGGTATGAATTCATGAAGCATTCTTCATTGCACAGATTGGCTGCTCAGATTGTTCTCTGAGGACAGGATTTAGACTCAGCTGAACTTTTCATGCAGTGTGCAATTCATAAAAAAGAATTGGCTTTCAAAATAAATTATGGCTGTATGTTAGAAAAATAGAAATATGGTAAGCTCCTATCTGGCCTGCCTATATATTGACATGGCCTCTCTGGGTATTTCTGCTGGATTAATTGGCCCTGTGTGTGCAAAATGCTGGGATAGATATTACAAGTGAGAGGTACGTTATATCTAGTAAGAGATAGGAAATCTGATTATGATGGAGACAGAAACACATATAAGAGCAACTAAGAAAAACTACATGCAAAAATTATACACAGTGCTCTACCTAATATGGGAATTTTGACCTTCCCAGTTAGAAAACTTTTTTTTTTCCCTCAAAATCAATGATGAAAAAATCTTAAAACAGCTGTCTTATCCTATCAATATGTATATAAAAGTATAGTATACTTTTACACTGTTATATTGTTTAAGGCAGTGACTTTCAGCCATAAGACCTGTTGCATAGACTAGCCACATCCATAGTACATGACATTTGGCCCTGGATCTCCTTTGAGCACTTTTTGTAAGATTGTTCTAAGTGTTTGAAATAATCTGAGAGTGCTGCTGGAGCCCATACGGGTAGGATTTTCATAACATGAATCTGGGGCCATGCATTGTGTGCTCTCAGGAAGAGGCTGGACTAGATGGCCTGAAGATAATTCCAACCTATGAACTCATGATGCTATGAGGTGTGCCAGGATGACCTTGGGATGTTTGAAAATACAAAGAAAATGTTGATAGGATGAAGGGAGATGAATTTAGTGCAGGTTTATTTCATGGTTTTTTTCCCAGATTGCTTTTGGAAATGGTTGTTGGTGCATCTTATTCCATGAATAATGTATTAGTATTGTCTTGGACAGGCTGGCAGGCATCTCTGTGCCAGAGAGAGCTGACAATTAAATACTAGAGCTGATCAGGGGTTCAATGGTTGAGCTAGCATCTTTACTGTTTACTTAGCATAGTACGTTCAGGCATGGAGACTACTTTCTTATTTAGCTAAAAAAAAAAAAAGAAAAAACGAGCAGGAATATAAATAAAAAATAAATAATACTGTCCTCAGTGTAATGTTCTTGTAAAAATGTACACTTTAGAGCATCAAAAGAGCCAAGATAATCTAATGGTTCTTTCTGGACTGTAATACTATGAAACTATTAATGGAAAATTTAATATACAGAATCTGCAAAGTAGCTAAAATTATGTTAATATATTACTTTGTTCTCATATGACAGCGAATACACTATACCGCCAGCTCTTTGATGACCACAAATTTTAGGTACTTCAAAGAAAAACAGGTCGTTCTTACCATCATTTTTGTCCTGTTCTTATTTTCATTTACCCACTCTTAATTTTTTTTTTTGTTGTTTAAATTAATGGTTTTTTTTTTCTACCAGTATCTGTCAAAAGATGGCACCTTTGTATGAAAGGAAGATGAGGTGCAAGAGAAGATGCTTTTGAAAAATCTGTCATAAACATTACAAAGAAGACAGAAATGTTCAACAGATATTTTTGGTTATTATCTGTGACAGAATAGGAAGGAAAAGTTAGATATTTGAAAGATGAAAAAGAAAGTTTCTCAATTCTGAAAAAAGAGCATAAACATTTTCAACACAATCAGATAACTTACAAGCAAGAGTCCTAAGAGAACTAGCTAAAGGAGATTTCTGAAATCAAGTTGTTAATTTGTAACGGTATTGTTATTAAAAATGGTATTAAAATTGGTAAATTTTAATTTGTAAACTGGAAATATCTCCAGGGACTGATAATAATCAATATAATTACCTTGTCTGAAGAGAAGTAAATCAAGGAACTACGATCTTGTTTAGCTGGTATCAATACAGTGAATAAAGTTGTGCTTAATTCATGATTCTACAAACAAAGAACTAAAGGTTTAAAAAATTCTTAACGCTTCTGAGCATTATGAACAGCATCTTTCATGGAGGAGAGGTTTTGTTGCATCAATCTGTTAGAGAGCTGGTTGAGTAAATAAATATTTAATTTTAATATTCTGTTCTTGAGTTTCCCTGCAGCTTTCAGATAATATCACATGACATTTGTATTTAAAAATTAAAAAAGAAACGAAACTGTAGTATATTTTAGGAAATTAATCACCACATAATAGATGAACGTTGTTTATCCAACCATTATATTGATTCCCACTTCCATTTGTCAAGTGCAACTTTGACAGAACAGACTTTCTGTAAGGTGTACCAAGACAGTTTTAGCAGGTCTTTTAAATAGTTGGGATTTAGTCCAACCATCTGGAACATTTTGTGTCAACAGCCCATCAACAGAAAAGGTAATCTTTACTGATGACATATGCAGGAGTTGTACATCTTTATAAAACAGTTGAAAGAAGGGCAGATGACACTTTCAGAGAGTTAACTTGTATACTCCCAGTTCAATGAAAAGTGGTGTAATTTACATAAGTGAATAGGAACTGAAAAAAAAAAAAAGCTGGGGAGTTGTGGAAGAAATGTATTCAGAGAAGTCCTATCTAAGACATACCATGCACAATGGTAGGAAGCTTAAGCTAAAAAGCTTCACTCTTGCGATTCAGCACAATGTCTTATCAATGTGGGAAAATGGTTACTATGGGTAGATGCTGATCTTATTTTCAGTCAGCAACCTTACATAGAAACGATGTATCTTTGGGCAACACATGCCTTAACTTGGCTCATTCATGGTGGTTCTTTTGGAGATCTGTTAAATTCTATATGGGCTTGCCTAGATTGCAACTGCCTTTCTCACATCTTAATTCTCACACTGTCTTTATGAAAACACTAATTACCTTTATGCTGCCTGCTCCCGGTGTCACATGCAAAGTCCAGACTCTTTACCAGATCACACTGCAGTTGGTTAGATTTACTCTATACTTTCAGGGCTTTGTGGTGAAGAGTGGTTGAGTGGAATAGAAGCATCCAGTATTGGTTGTAGCTGATGGAATGGAATGGGGTTTTGTTTAGTTCTGTTTATTTTAGTTAAAAAACCCAACAATTTATTTCATTGATGACTATGTCTTGTGCAGATGTCTTTGGTCAGAATAACTGCCTGATTTGGGATCAGGAAGGATCTTCTTCCTGATCAAAATGTCCAAAATCCTAAACTTTTTTGTTGCAGGGAACTTTGCTTGCTAGGATCTGCTGATGTCTTTGACATTATGAATTCCTCAACCATCACAGAAACTTCAGAGCAGGAACTGATGGGAACATGCCTAAGCAAGTCCCCTACTTCTACAGCCAGAAACCACACAATACCTTTCATACACTTATCAGGCTTTAGCTGCAAACCTGTTGTGATTTGTGCCACTTTTAGTGTCCCTACACTGTCAAAAAAATCCTTTTCTGAAGAATTGTTAGAATTATAGAATAATAGAAAAATTAAGGATGGGAAGATATCTGGAGGTCATTTAATCCAACTCCTGATCAGGGTCAATGAGATCAGGTTGCTCAGATCTTTGTCTAGTCAGGCTTTGAATATCTCAAGGATGAAGATCCCACAGGCTCTCTCAGCCACTGTTCAAATATTTTAACATTGTAATGATGAAAAAGCAAAATCTTTTTATGTTTAATACATCTTTCTTGAACATATATCACCAGAATTGTACTTTGTACTTGAGATGAAATCTCCTTAGAGTCTTGTACAATTATTCTTGTGCAATCTGTGTTAAAAATTACTTGTATGTCCTAGGAACATGTTTGACTTTTTCAAAATTGGACCATATTGAAACTTAACAGTCTTTCATTGATGAACTCCTATGACCGAGGCCCTTCTCTTCCAGCTCTTTCTAACTAATATATTCCTAGATGATATTGGACAGGTTTGAAACTAGGTTTCCAAGTTTATTTTATACTATCCCCTTGCACTTCATGAATTTCATCCTGTTCCTATTACTTCTTCTCTCAAGATCATTTAGTTCTTTCACTATGATGAAGCAATACTTTTCTGTCCTCCAAATGATGCTTCCTGATTTTTGCTTCTATGCCAAAATCATAAACAAAAACATTAAACATGACCGTTACCAAAATTTATTTTTGAGAAATTTCAGTAGCAGCCTCCTTCTAGGCTAATGCTTCCCCTTCAGTTGAGCTTGCTGTCAACTTCCCACTTTTATAGTTTCTGCACTAAGCACTATCATCTTGATCTTAAATAATGTTTTAAATGTGCTTCCATGCCAAATTCTTTTATGTATTTAGCAGTATATTTCTTTTGCTTATTAATTAGCTTTTAGTTAAAGCCATCTAATGTGATATGGATCTGGACGGGCTGGATCGATGGGCTGAGGC
>NW_009188267.1:0-2568 GCF_000690835.1 Fulmarus glacialis | reverse complement strand
GGCGGCTTTCCAGCCACTCTTCCCCAAGCTGCTGTCACATCTGCAAGAAGCTCTGCCCATGTCCCACTTACTGGATGTAGAAGAAAAAGGCAAATACAGGAGCAGATCCTGCAATCTCCAGCAGCCTCCAGTTGCGAATACCGTAACTCAAGCCAGCCAAAAGCATCTGTCCGATGGCGAAACAGCAGTGAGAAATAAGCACTGCCTTTGGCCGGGAGGAGACACCAACCCATTCTGTACCTGCAAGAAGGATGAAGATTCAGAGTCATCCGTGCAAATGATTTCCCCTCATGCAAACAGGGTGTTTCCCCTGGAGAGGAACTCTCCTGGAGGTGAGGAGAGACCGGCAGTCAGAGCTCTGGCATCAGTCCCACATGCAAGTCACCAGTGTTGCATGAGATGCATCACCTCTCCTTATCATCAGGGAGTCCTGGTCCTCTGCAAGAGGACGTGAAGCTCAGGTATGTCACCTCAGAATCCACAGTGCCCCTCGCTGGGGCACAAATCGATCACATCCCAGAGCCACTGGTCCCTCTCCCCGCACTGACCTCCTGAGCTGGGAGGCTGTCCCCTTGCCCTCCTCTGAGCACTGGCATGGGAGAGATGCTCCCCATGGCTCTCACTCAGGGTTAAGGAGATGCCAAAGTGCCAAAGGACGGTGCAGAGCAAGACCTGTCCTCACTGCGGTGTTTTTCAAGTCGTACACGATGATTTTTATTTCTTTACAGACCTTTCCTATTGCATCTTGAGAGGCCATATCTGTCTGCCTCAGGGCATGAGCATCCTACTTACCCAAGGCCAGTATCGTCATGGTGATCCCTGACACCGAAGCCCCCACGACACATCTGAAGGCCATGTACACGTAGAAATGGGGCACAAAGGCAATTCCTACGCCAAACAAGCCCTGGAGGAAGACGGAAATCAGAATGACTGGCCGGCGGCCGATCCTGTGGAGGAAGAGGGAAGACACAGTTGATATTTGGGGAGACCTCATGGAGATGGGGAAGAGCCCAGTGGGTTACACAGTGATTGTATCACCCTCTCTTGAGGGTGATGAGGCTTAGACTGGACTCCCGGTTGACATGTGAAGCGCCCTGCGCACACCCTGTGCCCTTCTCCGTTCCACCCCCACTGTGGCCATGTCCTCACGGGACCTGAGGACTTTGGTCAGGGTCCCTGTTAGTGAGGAGCAGTGACAAAATGCACAGGCTGCAGTGACCAGGCTGGGAGCAGTGTGCCACTCTGAGCACTGCCGGCTTCGCACAGACCCTGGATGGGTGGTTGTGTCTCCTCACCTGTCACTTAGTGGCCCAAAGATCATGGATCCTAAGAACAGCCCCACCATGTAGATGGACTGGGAGATGTCATTCAGGTCTTTCCTGTCGCACACCAGGTCAAACTGGAGGAAGGAAACACAGATGCTTTTGTTCTCGACAGGCTCCAGACCCTTTTTGCTCCCACCTCCAAGGATGTGAATCTCCATGGTGTGCACATAGCACACAAGTCAGTGGTGGAACAAGCCCATGGGGCACTCAGTGGTGCCCCCTTTCCTAAACACTGAGGCCTGCTGGACTCCCCTCCAGGCCAGGTACCCCCAGGGGAGCCTCCTGGTTGGCAATGGGACTTGGGACAGAAGTCCCAGCACCTTGCTTCTCCTAGTCTGCCTTCCCTCCCAAAGGAAAAAGGATGAGTGCAATGCTGATTCCCAGCGTTAAAGAGATGTTCTGCAAGTGCCAGCATTCAGAGGGCATCTGTAGAAAGAGTCACATAAGGAAGAGCATGTATAGGAAATACAGAGAGGTCAGAAAGCACTGAAAGAAGTTTAGCACTGCTCACTGGAGCACTGTTGGTGTTGCTGAAGCTGCTGGTGACTGTCACATGTGTGGCTTTGCAAGCTCTTTTCTCTTCATCAAGCCTGGTACCTCCACACAGAGCAAGGAGTAGTGAGGAACTCCGGCTGTTTGCAACAACCCTGAGCTAGAGTCTCCACGCTGAGACCTCGAGGCAGACACCCCACAGCCGTTCGCCTTGACAAGTTCCCTACCACGCATGGGAGAAGAAACCAAGCACTGAGCCCTGCCTCCTTCCCCTGGCCGGGGTGTCCAAAGCACAAAGCTGTACACAGGGACAAGTTGGAAGGTTACCCGCAGTCTGCAGAGGGGCAGCTGAGGCAGGGACACCCAAAAGGTCCCACCAGGAGTGATTAATGTCTCCACTGGCCCTGGTGATATCTATATCACAGCCTGCTTGCCTGCAGCCTCTCCAGAATCACACCTGGGGGGCTGGGTGGTGGAGCCAAGGTCCCCAAAATACACCTGATGTAAATATCAGCCCATCCCAGTTGCACCATGGCCAGCACCAGCTTCAACTGAACTGCAGGACAGAGCGGCCGTTTGGGTGTCCCATCCCTTCCACGTCCCCGGCGAGTAAAAAGGCGATTACAGACCCCGGTCAGCAGGGACGGCGGTTGTGCTGAGGGGTACACCCAGCCACTGCTGCATTTCTCTGTGGCGTTCAGGCCGTATGCCACGATGGAGAGGAGGTCCCGGTCCACCGGCGAGTACATGG
>NW_009188266.1:11400-34744 GCF_000690835.1 Fulmarus glacialis | reverse complement strand
GGGTTTTTTGTTTGTTTGGTTTTGGTTTTATGCAAGGTCTTTGCACAGACAACTGAAATGAGTATGAAAGTCAGGCTGGACAAATCCAGTACACAGCAGATTTCCCCTTTCTGTCCATGTCAGTTGACGAAAAGGGTAATCCTCTTCCCACAGTTGGAAGACGTAGGTAGGGATTAATAAAGGTCATGTATGGTAAGAGACTGGGAGAAAGCGGGTGTGAAACTGGAACAAGGCGTCGCTTCCTAAGGTGGGGTGCGGGGGGTTACGCAGGGCACGGGGATCCTAATACTCCCACACCATCTCCCAGCTGGAAGCAGGCTTCTTCTACAAGCAAGCTATTTCCACTCTTCCTTTAATTTTAACCCTTCCGTAAGGCATATGATACTCCAAAAGGACATTCCTTTCACAGCGTCTGAAATAGGTGACACTGTTTTTGTATTTGAAGTGTACTTGAAAGCTAAGCTCCTTTGCTTTTTTCCACACTGGCTTGGTAAATAAATAATTTTAAATAAAGCTTGTGACCAAATGGATTGTCATCAGTTCTTGACACAATGCTTGTGATTATATTAGTGTCATAAACTTCAGCTTAGGCAGCCATAAGATCAAAGCATCGTATTTTCAAGACTCTGAGGAAATGCATGTAGTATGTAGTCACTGACATGTCTCCATCATCCTCATTTTTTCATCCTCGACTTAAGGATGACTAAGTGACCTTAAGTTTTGGTGAATAATCTTCATCTAATGTATGGTTTTGAATAGCTCAAAAGCATTTTAATGTCCTCAGCAGCGCAGGTGGTAGAGCTAAGCATGTTGTGGGCACATGACTCGTGAAACACAATGGGATGTCTTACATAGTTCGGAAGCAGCCTTCAGGCTGGGACGCTTTGCTGCATCATGCAGTACAGGGCCAGGAGCACAAATGTTTGTTTTCCATTGATCTGTAGACGACTGGGTGTCTTCCAAAAGTAACCTCAGGGTCATCAGTTGCAAATAATGATGAATTAAATCCCAGATAATTTCACTGCAATGGAGGGGGTTTTATATATTTTCAAAAAGTCTTTTGTGCAGTTTTACTTCTCACTCAAAAATAATCAAGTAGAATGGATTGTTCCTCCTTTTAATTATGTAGTGACAAGATACTTTCAGAAATATTTAATTATTGACATTAATTATTGAATTATTGCCTGTTTATACAGACATCAATTTCTTCAGAGAAAAACATGCTGTTTCCAACTAGGTCTGTCAATGACCAACGCTTCCTTAGAATTTTCTGTATTCTTCGTTTCTTAGCAACAAAAGAGTTTCAAGATTTTTGCTTTTTGGAAGCTGCCCTAGAAATAAAAATGCGCTATCTGTTCCATTTGTGTTGCTTTTCTTTATTTTTATTCTGATAAAAATTATTGATCAATGTGTCCATAAACTATGATAAGCTGGATGGGAATTATTGTCAATTTTACTAGCCCAGGAAAGGCAATGTCAGTCATCCCAGCAAAAGGAAAGCCTTTGTTGGGGCATATCTTTTCACTAGTTGATGGAATGTTGCCCTTGTGATTGTAAATATATTCCATGAAGGTACCCGACTCAGTCAACTAAAACTACTAAATTGCTGCTTAATATGTATTAAGGATCATTAAAGGATCATGCTGTATTCTCTAGGTTCTGTTCCATATGGCTAAAATGTAAGTCAAGATAAATATTTAAGGGCTGAAATCAACTTCTGACATCAGAAGTTAAATCTAATGCTAGCTGCAGTTCTTTCAGAGTGATTCTGAAAATACGATTTGAATGTGGGTTGATTTGGTTTTGGGGTTTTTTTTGCATTTTGGCGGCACTAGAAGCCATTTCTTTATGAAGTTTGCAAATAAATATAGAATCCTTTAGTTTTGATTGTGATGCATAACTGTGCTCTAGTTTTGTGGGGGAAGAGTTTCCTCCATTCAGGCAAGTCAATTTACATTCACACTGTCTAGCTCGCCATAAAGTAAAATTATACACTGTCATCAATCATCTCATGCTGACAACAATCCGGTGCCTCATTGACTAGAACAGGTCTTTACTAAACCCTCTTAAATAACTGGGCTCTATCAAAAAAGAGAAAAAATGTCACGTGTCGTTGTTGGATTCTGCGAATATTTCATAGTGGTCTCTGAGTATGTGTCCATAGGTTGCGTTCTTTCTATCTGTCTGACATTATTGTTACATGTGCTACATACATATTTTCTTTTAATTTTTTAAAGAGTTACTTGATGTTTATAATAATAACTGGGGAGGGTTTTGCTTCCATTAGGCACCTGAAGTATTTTATGAGAGTAGCAAACTCCCAGTTTCCCTGGTCACCCTCAGTGGATTAACATACCATTGTAGCTAGACTGAACAACAGGCTGCTGTTCATCATCCGAGACTTTCTGTGGCTGTGGGGGGAAAGCTTTGGAAGCACTTTTTGCATTTGTTTGCATTCTGGTTTGAATAGGTGGACAAGTAATTGTCAGTAGGTATAAAGCTGGAAGCAGGCAACAAAAAAGAACCAGCAAAGCTCTGGAAAACCTCTAGAAGCAAATTTGGCATTTTGGACAAGGTGGCTGAGGGGCTTGGAAGAATATTCTGCTAATATCAGGTCAGCTTCTGAGACTGACTTCCAGCCGAGCGCATCGGGGTTAGGAGCTATCGCTGCTCAGAACTGGCTGCATTTCACTCCTGTGTGGACCAAGTAGGTACCAAGATTTTGAGCTGGTTTGGTGCTGGTTCAACTGAACCAGCAATGACATGGCAGAACCAGGACAGAGACTCTGGACTGTACAGTTTAAATGCACCAGAGTCTTTTGTATACATAAAGGCGTGTGGCACATGGATAAAAAGCATACTAAAGCTTTGGAGATTAAGAGCTGGTTAAGGTGGCTGGAAGAATACCGCCATGAAGAAACAGAACTTGACCTCAGAAAGCAGCATTGTTTGGAGGAATCAAAGAACTCAGAAATATTTTGGATTTGCTATCTCAGCGGTTCCTGAATACGGAGACAGTATTCCTGAATATGGAGACAGTATTCCACTCCCTGCACTTTTCTTTGTCATTCTCACTTCTTTGTGAGCCAGGATCTTTTGTCTTACACTGCTCTTCTGATTTAAAACTGAAGATACATATATATTGAACATTTACAGAGCCTAAAACTTCTATCTGAAAATGGCCACGATCTGTCAGAAGGGGCTGGCTTCCTTTCAAACCTCTCCCTTCCATATGGTACCTATCGAACCTTTGCAATAAAACATGCTGGTTCCCTATGTGGCAGGAATTTCTGGTTTACATCTCCATGAATTAATCTTTCCAGGAACTGTATTCCTTGCTGTTTCTACACCTACTCACAAAAGCAAAACGAGACCTTTTTAAGTAATGCTATTTTTTTAACAGGCATAATCTCAACTAGGAATCACTTCCATGACATGTTCATTGCACAGGTCAGTGAAGGCTTTGGACATCAAAACCTAACTTTTCAGTTTTGAGTTTTGGTTCAATTCTCTTAGAGGACTGGGTTCTTCAGGCTGAACTCTGCACTAAAACAATCTTTAGGCAACATTTACTTGGTTTAATGTTGTTCTGGCAACAAATCCTAAAAATCATAGAGTAGTTTAGATTTGAAGGGAACCCCTGCTCAAAGCAGGTCTAATCAGATGAGGTTGCTCAAGATTCAGTCGACTCTTGAACCACCTCTCTGAGTCCCTGTTCCAGTATTTGACTGCACTTGTAAAAACCCAAATGCTTATGCCTAATTGAAATATCCCATATTCCAGTTTGTGTCCATTGCTGTCCAACTCCGAGAAGAGTCTGTCTCCATCTTCTCTGTACCCTCCAGTCAGGTAGTTGCAGATGCAGTCTGCTCTACCCTGAGCCTTCTCTTCCTAAGGGCATATGAACCCAGCTCCCTCAGCCTCTCCCAATCCATCATGTTCTCCAGCCTTTGACTGGCTTGAAGGCCTCTGCTGGACTCCCTCCAGTATGTCCATGACTTCCCTGTACTGGGGAGCTCAAAACTAGACACCTACTCCAGATGCAGCCTCACAAGTGCCAAATAGTAGAAAAGGATCACTTCTTTGGACCTGCAGGTTACATTCTTGCTAATACAGCCCAGGATGTGGTTGGCCTCCTCTGCTGTGAATGTGCTTGCTGGCATATGTTCAAAGACTCCCAGATCCTTTTCTGCGGAGCTCCTTCCCAGGCAGCTGCCCTACCCAACCTGTATAGTTATTCCGTCTCAGACACAAGGCTTTGCAAATAACATAAAAATGAATAATCATCATGTTTGCAAACCACAAATTGTTTTCTGTGAGGCCAGCCTTACTGGGTTCTCTAACCTTTCACTGCTGTAACACTTACATGAAGAAGGTGAGATGTAGAGAAAGACTGCTAGCAGCAGTCCCTTCCCATAGGAGATTGCTTCAGTGTTCTTCGTGTTTTAAATGTGGATAGGGTTCCTTATGTGAATAAATGGGCTTGAGGCTCACTTTCAACATTCGGTATGCTTAGGAGTGAGTGAGTTCATCTCAAGAACAGCTCTATGCTGGTAAGTGAAGCACTGTTGTGTTTGTCCCTCCTTTACGATGACACAACTGGTCTTCATAGGTCATCTTTACTGGTACTTCTTACTGGTCTGTTTTCATTTTGACTGACAGCTAACTCTCGCATTATTTTCCTTTCTGCTTTTTGTGCTTGCTTTAGTATTGCTTCCTGAAGAACATGTAGGCATCTAATCAGTACAGCAAATATCAGTCAAACTTCTCTCCATTTAACACAGGGCTTTCCCATTTAAACACTGGATGAGCAAGAGCATTTTAAACTGCTGATTAACCATAAGGAGCAGATAAAATAGAATTTTATTTATGATTTTAATAACACTGGCGGTATTTTCAAAATATTGAGTTATAGACGGAGGTATCCTAACTCCCAATGAAAATACTTCTGGCAATAAGCAGTGCATGCTGTGCTTTGCCCAATGCATTGCACCCATTTATGAGTCTGATTCTTGCTCTGATTATGATCAGAAGCAAAATTATCATGGATTTTAGTAGGGACAGGATGCTTTCTTAAATGTGTGGATTTTAAGTTTGCTTATTTTATTTAAGACAGCTTGCATTAGTGGTGGAAAGGATTAATTTGGTTACCTGCCTTACCCCTTCCCAGTGAGGATTTTCCCTGCTGGCAGATCATTGACTGACACAGGCTCCCATGGCTGCACAGAAGGTGGGAGCTCTGACAGGCTATGGCAGTGATGCTCAGTTTTGTGTTGACCTGCTGAAAAGACGGGTAGGGAGGAGGGCCCAATCCAGCTAAGTTGCTTGTGGGAGAAGCCATTGTTCTCCCATTCCCACTGGGTGGAACTTAATATGGACTTAATCAGAACACCAAGAGCATATCCATTTAACTGTAACTTGCAGTTAGGGTTAGAGGTACCATCCTGTGTAAATGCACCCCTGGCACTGTACAACAGTTGTAATATTGTGACCACTCAATCTGACACCACTCGCCTCCCCCAAATAGACTGTGGTTTCCAAACGCAATTAATTTCTCCTTTTTCACTTCATGAACTTCTTTCTCTCAGTTCTGCATTTGCTCAGACCACATAATAGTTGATTGATTGAGTGAAATTAAAGATTCAAGGTCCCCTGAGCGTTATGTTTGACCCAGAGCAGTCTGTATTTTCCAAGCGTCTGGAGCTCCCAGGAGGAAAGAGATGCACAGGCTGCCCATCCCCAGACCTGCACTGGGCATATCCTGCGGCTTTACCAATATAAATATTCAATAACATACGTGTATAAACAAAGATGGAAGCTACACCAACATATTTCTTCTTGACAATGGATATAGCTCCAACTGCCTTACAGGTCTCTGTGCCTAATAGCAGAGTTTGGAGAGAGGGGTACTACCCACGGCAGAGGAGAGTTGCTTTGGACTACTTAAGTAGACTGGACATATAGTTGTCTGCAGGACTGGGCATGGTGCATGTGATGGTGCTGAGGGCATTGCCCAATATCATTGCAAGGTGCTATCTATTGCCTCTAAAGGCCATGGTGATCAGGGGAGGTCCCTAATGATTTTAAAAAGGCAAAGGTCATGCCCATTTTCAAAAAAGGCAAGAAGGACAATCCAGGGAACTATAGGCTGGTCAGTCTCACCCCTCTGCCCTGGAAGATGGTGGAGCAAATCCTCCTGGAAGCTATTACCAGACAGACGCAGGACAAAAATACTTGGGAACAGCCAGCACAGATCTACCAAGAAGAAATAATGCCTGACCAACTCGACTGTCTTCTACAGTGAGATGACTGGCTCTGGGGATGAGGGGAAAGCTGTGCATGTCATTTACCTTGACTTCTGCAAGGCTTTTGACAAAGGCCCCCACAGCATCCTTGTAGCCAAATTGGAGACATAGACTGAATGGGTGGACTACAAAGTGGATGAAAAACTGACTGGACCATCAGGCTCAAAGGGTAATGGTCAATGGTTTGAAGTCTTAATGAGTGGCTGGTTATGAGTGGCATGCTTTGGGGGTCAATACTGAGGCTGATACTGTTTAACATCTTCATTAACATCCTGGATGATGGGACAGGGTACACCTTCAGCAAGTTCATGGATGAAAGCAAATAAGAGGGAGCAGCTGATACACACTGAGTTGTAGGGCTGCCGTGGAAAGAGATGTCAGCAAGCTTGAAGAATGAGCTGACAGGAGCCCTAGAAGTTCAACAATGGCAAATGCAAAGTCCTGCACATGGGATGGCCTAACCCCCTGCAAAAGCATGGGCTGGGGGCCACCTGGCTAAGGGTCAGCTTTGCTGAAAAAGATCTGGAGGTTCGAGTGGACAACAAGTTGAACACAACTCAGTCATGTGCCCTTGCAGCAGTGAAGACTAACTGCGTATGGGCCTGCGTTGCCATCAGGTTGGGGGAAACCTTTATTCCCCTCTACCTGACATTCATGTGGTCACATCTGCAGTATCATATCCAGTTTTGGGGCCCCCAAAACAAGAGAGAGATTGACTGACTGAAGTGAGCCCAATGGAGGACCACCAAGATGGTTAGGGAGTTGGAGCACATGATGTATGAGGAGACTAGATTGTCTGGGGTTTGTTTAGCCCTGGGAAGAAACAAGGCTTAGGGGAGATCTGATGGCTCTTTTCCATTATGTAATGCGAGGACATAGAGAAGGCAAGGAAGAGGCAACATCACCAGGCTGCAGCAAAAGAAATTTTGTTCATGTAGAAGGAAAAAAAATCCACCATGACAGTTGTTAAGCATTGGAACAGGACTCAAAGGAGTTATGCAGTCCCTGTTCTTGGAGATTTTCAGAGTTTAACCAGACAACCTTATCTAAGTGGGAGGATAGAACTGCTGTGAGCAGGGTGGAGGAGTGGATGACCTCCAGAAGACTCTTCCAAGCTAAATTAATCTATGAAAATGCACAATTACTTCCTCAAATGAAAATACCTTAACTTTAATAGGTGGTTATCAAAGGCGGAGAACAATAGTCACAGTGTAGTATTCCATTGAATTTCTGAATGTTTATTAGTACCACTTCATTATATCAGGAGGGGAAATCTCCACATGCTGAGTTACTTTGGTTATGGTAGACAGCAGTACAATTGGGTAATGTTAAGCATTCCCTTTATATGCTCAGATATACTGTAACAAAATATGCTCAAGCTACAAACAGATTTAAATAACTTGTTAAAAACTGGACAGAGCAGGATCATTTCAATCTCTCATGCTTCTGTTATACTTCTTGACTTTTTAAGATAAATGTAAAATGTATTGACGGTAAAGATTTCAGGGTAGTGTAGCTCTAGGACAATGAGTTGAACAACAGTTTGTTGAAATGATGTAGGTGCACGAGACCTTCTTTTACTCATCGTCACAGCATTTTCCTCTTGTAGAGCTTTGCTAGTGCCTGTGAAGTGGTCCTGGCTTCCCAGAACAGAAAAAGAAGAAGAATTTGGACTCATTTGTCCTTCAGTAGGTTGTCTCTTCATAATTGACAGTATTGAGTCCCCAGTCCAAAGTCTCTTGAACTGCACAGAAGCAACCACATTAAATTCAAATGTCTCTTATCAGGAGACAAGAGCCAAAGGCTGGTCTCCACCACAACCAGACAAATGACAACTTCTACCTTTCCATGGTTTGTCTGCACACAAGTGGGTTCCCCTGTGGGATTAATGAGTAACCTTTTTAATTTTTTAAGTTTTAGGCAATAACTGTAGTAATGGGATACCAGGACTGACTTGTTCAGAAAGGCGCATCTGGTGATAAGGGACAAGATATGATCACTTTGTTCTGGCATCTAAACTGAAGCACAAACTAGAAACCACGGGCAAGCCCTAGGAAGACTATTTGGATATGTCATATATGTTTGCCCCATTCTTATGCTTTTTCCTAAGTATTCTTGCTTCTGGATGCAATTAGAAATAGGGTATTGTACTATTGGCATGTCTGATTTTCTGCTTTTTATAAACTATACAGTAGCTGAGAAGAAGCTGTTGTCTGCTCCAGATGACCTTTAGACATCAAATGAAACCGTGCAGAAACAACACAGAGACATTTTAAGATGGCTGCCCAAAAAGCCAAATTGTTGCTTAGAACCATTGCCAAACCATTACTTGGTGCCACTGCAAAGCTACCTTGGCTTTTTATACAAATGCTAGGAAATTAAATATTCTGGTTTCCAGAGGCTTTGCCATTCGGCTATATTGGAGTACGCACTACATGTTACACTGCCTGAGGGGAAAAAAAACAACACCAAGCTATCATGAAGAAGAGTATCAGTTTCCATGAGAAAAAAAGCCACAAGGTTTGATTGGTGTAATCAGAATGTGAATGGTTTTGTTGCAAAAATGTGTACTGTTGAATTGAATTCCCTCAACTTGCTTTTAGTTGGGAAATCATGTTTTAGTGGTCATGTAAAAACACCCCTGCACTTAACACAACTAGCCCTCTTAGCAATATTTCCGAAGCTAGGTTCATGCAAATATTTGCACTTTACTTCCCACCTGCCCATGGAGGTGAGATGCGTGCATGAAACGAAAAACTTGCATGTGGCCAGGCAGCTGGTTAGACCAGATGCTTGCACACCTCAGAGAGAGGAGCATATCTGGTATTTAGACAGACGTGAAGCACGTCAAAAACAAAAAAAAAACTGGCTTTGATGATCAGGGTTTAAGCAGAGATTTAAACATCTCTGTGAAGCAGTTTTTAAAAAGTTGTGAAGCAGCAAGGATCCAAGTATATATGCTAAAACCTGCTGCTCTGGCTTCCTTAAAAAAAAAAAAAAGGGCCAAACATTAATTTTACAAATAAAACAAGCTATTTCTATCTTGCTATTAAAAAAGCCATTTGTTCTTGCACTATAACCTTTTTAGAAAGTTTAATTCTTCTCAGCACCATGGCAAAGGGAGAAAAGGAGGGAGAGAGCATTTAGAAGCAAATATGCTCCTGCACTCCCAGCTCAGGAGATGGGCTGCCGATTCACTGCAGCCGCCTGAAGGGATATTCATGTGCCTGTGGCAGGAGCAGTAACAGGAGGAAAACTAATATCCTAGTGAAGTATCTGCTTAACAGCTTGTGTTCTTCTAGGGCTCTCCCAAAATTTCCATTTCAGACCCAAAAGACTACTTTTACACTAAGCTAGTTTTATATATATTTACCTACCAACAGATAAAAGAACATTTGCACTGGACTTCAGAGACTCTGAGGTCTTGTAGCTCTTGTCAGGCCAGTTAATCCTGAGAGCCCCCAAAAGAGAGAACCAATGAATTCAGCACTGATAAACACTGTAAAGCATTAAAAGCCACAGAAATACATACGCGTCCATTGCTATATACAATCCAAGTATTTTAAGTCAGGCAAGAAAGCAACATGCAACACCATTTATGTTAAAACCTGATGGTTTAGCTCCCAAAGGAAAAAGCAATTTTTTTTTTTTTGCTTTTAAAAAGAAACTATAAATGAGAGAAAATCCATCTCACTGCACAAAAAATCATAAAGGTAAGACTTACAGGCCAATGAAGTAATTTCTCAGCATTCTCAGCTCTCCATCCCACTGTAAATACATTTTTTTATTACTTTCCATACACAGCATGTTTGCAAAGAGTAAATTTCTGTGTTTTTCTCAGGGAAGTGCCTCTAAGAAGTAGAGTTTATCCCTGGCTTTTAAAATCTGAAAGTTCATCCAGGCTTAGTGCTAATAGTTAGGTCTTGCTTCAGTAGATGGACGCATCTTCATAGTGGAATTTGCCTCGAGAGCAGATCCTGGGGCTGGAGACTTGGCCATTTCCACAGGGTAAATACTGACTGCATAAACGTAACAAATGCCTCTTGAACTTGACTCCAACAAATACGTAGAGCACAGGGTTGAGGCAGCAGTGGAAGAAAGCAATTTTACGGCTGATATGAAAGGCAAGGTTGGAGTCTTTTTCATACTCACAGGTAGGTGGTGGAAAAGTAATCAGAAAGCTGAGGATGTTGTAAGGTGCCCAGCTCAGGAAAAAAGCCACCACAATAATAAGGATGAGTTTCACAGTTCTGTGCTTTCTGCGAGATCTTGCTCTGAGCAGGATTATCAGTATCTTGAAGTAACAGAATACGATAACCCCAAAGGAAAACAGGAAGAGTACATTTCTCTGATAAATGTCCACCTTTTTCCATTTCCAGTCAGCATAATCACAGATCTTGTTCCCTTCCAAGTTTTCTTGCACTGTGGTGTAAATCACCTCAGGAACCACAATTAATATGCTACCAGTCCAAACAACCAAGCTCACCAGAAAACCACAGCACTGCGTCTGGGATCTCAAAGTCGAAAGGGGGTTCACTACGGACAAGTACCGCAGGATAGTCATGAGAGTCAAAAAGAAAACGCCGCTGTAGTAGCCGATGGAGAAAACAGCGTTCACGGCTTTGCAAAGGAACTCACCAAAAATCCACCCAAAGGACTGGTCCACTGCCCAGAAAGGCAGCATGCAGGAGAAGACTAAATCAGAGACACAAAGATTCATGATGAAGACATTCGTTAAAGATGTAAGGTTTTCATATTTGAATAGGATCCATAACACTAGAGTGTTTCCTAGCAGGCTGAGCAAAAATGCCAGAGTGTAGAGGACGGTAGTGAGATGGGTGTAAAATACAAAATAGTCACCCATTTCGCAGACATTGCTTTCATTGAAAGAGTATTCATATGAGTAATTGTAATCTGAATTGGGTGGGTAATGTTCTTCATCCATTTGTCTGTGCAAACCTTGCGTTGTTCTCCAGCAGCTACTTCGAAGAACCGCAACAATCAAACCAAAATTTTTGTGAAAATCAACCCAATAACTGAAGTCCCGCTGTGGAGCCTTCTGTTTTAAGAGACAAAAAGAAGCAGTGAAACTACCTTATTTGTCCTGGTTTTGGGAGAGAAAGGAGTCATTTCCTCTTATGACTAGAGCATGAACAGGTAGATACTAAAGATTTACCCTCAAAGCAACATCAAGATCTTAAATACTTAAGAAGTCAGAAACTAAGATGTTTCTAAACCAATGTGATTGGTGACAACTGCTAATTATTGAGCTTCTACTATGTGAAGGTTGAGGCTGCATTGTTTTTTAACCTAAGCATCTCAGGTGCCAAGACTTTCAAATCTGCTGGGTTTTTTAAGTTTTCTGGAACAGTATCAAATTCCTAAACACTTCACCATATATATGATTCTTTGTCACCAAGGTTCAGCACTTCATAAACTTAAAAAGCTGAGCAGGACCAGTATCAACAAGTGTAAGCACTAAGAATGGGAAAAGCCGTGTCTCTTACAGATTTTTGTCTTGAGGTGGATGATACCTAAAAATCTCCAAGCTGTGGCGGAAGCGTCCCCATGTTGGGTGCTCCGTGCATCTCTGTGGCCTGCTGCTTCTCAGGGGTGCGGCAGGAACAGAGCTCACAACACACCCCTTTTCTGGGGGGTGCTGCCCTCTGCCTGTCTGCAGGTAGGAATTTAATCCCAACTGGATGGTTGGTTGAAATTGGCCAACAGTATCCAAAGTTACTGGGACTTGGAAGATGACATACAATCAGGTGAACATACATGGTCACAGTAGCCTCATTTCTTTATGAAATTAAGCTAAAAAATAGGTATAGAAAAATCAGTAATGGCTCCAACCGTTGGTTCAAAGTCTAAATTAACATTATCCCGGATGAAGGCTTACTTGCAGCACCGTGTTTGGATCCCAATTTGACTGAAACCAGTGAGAGACCTGCTACTGATTTCTTTGGAAGTACAGTTGCAAGATAGAAACTCCACAACTCAGGTCAAAATTGTGCTGGTGACATTTTCTTTTTTGGATTAGTGAAGCAGAATCTGCCTGCTGTAGCCAGGAAAAGACATGCTGCCTTTGGAGGACAGGAGGGTTATGTCTACACCAGGAAAGCGTGCCATGGAGCGCTGCTGGCTGCCAGCATTTAACGTCGTCCATGGGGGTAGGTGGCTCAGGTCAGCCGGACCGTGGCACAGGCAGCACAGGCCAGGGACCATCTATCCGTTGGGATGCGGTCACCCAGCTTTGGAGGCGAGGGATGTGTGGGATTCAGTACGCTGACAGCAAGTGGCCCTGGCACGTTTATCACCAGAGTCACAGTCCTAACTGGAAATTGTGCTTGTGGCCCTCGGTCTGTACCGTGCTGCCATCTTCAGGCATGCAGGACAAGTCGCTGCCGAGGCAAGTCATCCTCTCTGGTTTTACTTGACAGTACAGATGACACTTAGCAATACATGGGTTAGATTGAGGTCTTGACCACCATCGTGTCCTGTTTCAGCTCAGGTTGGAGGTATGACTCCTTCCTAGCAGCTGTCCTAAGGGAGCAGAGGAGCCTCTTTGCAAAGAGTAAAGGTTCTCCATGGATAAGATGACAGTGACAACCACTGTCTTCACCACTTAAGCTCTCCTCCCATGCTGGCAGCCCAGTGCCAGTAAGCCCCCGGGCAGGACTGCCCACCTGCCAGGAGCTACACGGCCAGCAGGGCTGCTGCTGGGCTGCTCCTCGCCTCTGCCGCCATTGCTGCTGGCCCCTGACACAGGGACCTTCTCACAAAGACCTCAGCCCCGATCCCTGCCTCTGCCTGGGAATTATTCTGACCCGCACACATCCTGTCCCTCATCACCCCGTGTTATTCTGCCCTTCACACCCCTGCTGAAGAGCAGGCAGTGGTTAGAGACCCAGGTATCTGCTGCGGAGCATTGCTCGCCTTCCTGCTCGCTGTCAGGAGCTGAGCAACGCTTGCAAGGCAAAAAGCGCCATTTTGCAAAGGTATTTTGAGATTATGTCAGATAATGGTTAAGTGCCAAATTAAAAAAGGATATGAACCCATCTATTTTCTTCACAGGTCAAGTGATAAGAGGTGGTAAATTGTTTCTACAGTCCAAACAGTTTCCGTTTTCCTGTGTCTGTCTTCCCTGAGAGCACTGATGCTGAGTGTGCAGGCACTCGAGTTAGGCAGGCGTGTAGCTGAGATTAGAAACCCTGCCAGGAACTCCTGCTGTTTCCATCTCCAAATCTCCTTGTGCCTTGGTATTTTACCCATCTGACTTGAAAGGCTCTGTCTTGCACTCTGGGAGGAGCCAGAGGAATGGTTGCATGGGGCCAGGTGTCCTCCCTCTGATTTTGTGCTCAGCATGTCCAGAGAAAGTAGAAAAATGCTTCTGTGAAGTGGCTTTTTCTTGGTTGCTTCTTAGTGCTGCAAGGTTAGCTCTCGACTAAAGCCCCAGTTCAGAAAACAAGTTCATTTGTCTGTCTTGGATTTCCCCCTTGGTGTCGCTGCCAAAGCCATAAATCTGGACAACAGGCATTTAAGCAGTCAGAAAAAGACACTCTGTCCACAGACAGACGAACTTGAGGGCTACTGACATGCCTGTGCAAAGCTACACAGCGAGGCGTAGTCCCTGCTGCCAAGAGCTCACCACCTTGGCATCCAGGGAGCCTGGGGGAGGCCGAGGTGCACCGCAGCATCCACCACCACATTCAGCTCCTCAGTTTCCAAGCGCCCACCGACTCCCAGATGCCTTGTCCTCGTCAGGTCGCATCGTCTCCCCAGCTCGCTCTTGGAGAGGTGGTAACACCTCCGCTTACCTCAGCTGTTGCTCTTCCTCCCTCAGCTATTGCACCTTTCCCGGGATGGTGTCCTCAGCTTTCCCACTCACCTCCCGTCCGCTGAGGAATCTGAAATTGTGCAATCTGGCTCCTCCTCTCCTGTTTGCTGCAGGGTCAGGCGCTGCAGGTGTTGCACCACCGTTGTTCACGCTGACTGCAGGCTGCCTGGCACGCGGTACCTCCGCGCTGTGCTCCCAGTGCAGGTGAGACCTCGATGGAGGACCTCTCTGCTGACCTGCCCTCAGAGGTGGCTCATCATTCCCAGGGTAAACGTAGCTTTGCACTGCATGCTTGATTATAACCGATCTATTTGATGCAGCGTGCCGTGCCGTGTTGCCTGGTGCAGGCTCCGTATAATTACAGATGGAGGCTCCAGCCAACAAAGCATCAGACCTCCTGGATGGCTGATCAAGACTAAGTATGTGCTTTGGTATTATGTTTGTACCAGCTGGGAAGCCTGCCGTCAGGTCGGTGATAGTAAGGAGCACCTCGTGGGAACCTGAGGCACTTGGATCTTTTCCTTCTTGCTTCAGATTTGGTATAAAACTCCTGGGATCAAAACCTGTGTTTTTGCTCTATTGTACTTTATCTTCCCCTTTTCTACTCTATAAATAAGAAATGCTGTGCATGGATTTTCAGTTGAGACGTGCAAAGGAGATAAAAAATTGATGTGATTGAATCAATAGACTAAGAACATGTTAGCGTCACACATGAAATACAAATCATGCAACTGTTTTCAGTATATATATAATGGTACAAGTGAGAGCAGAAGTTGGCTGAAAGATGGAAATTACCTTAATTTCTGTTGTCAAGACAAATAGGAACAGAGGAAGAACACATCCTACAGTTTAAAGTCCTCCCTGTCCTTGTGAGGAGCACTCAGCAAGGCATTCAACATTCATTTCACTGCTGGTCAGAGGAGCCACATCGCCCCTCACCAGGTGTTACACCAGCCTCCTCCCCAGGCAGAGGCAGCTGAGACAGCTGCCTTTAAGAAGATTCCTGGCGTTTACACAGACAAACTGAGGTTAAGCTCGTCTGAATTGGCAAGGTCCAGTCTCATTATGTAAGGGGAATATAGTAGAGAGGCTCTCAAAGAAGCCCCCTACCATAAGGCACGCACTGACGGGAGCTACCTCGTGAGCATTTTTGACTCACTTTATTCGAACTCCTGCTGGAGCCGCTGGGCTTCACAGCTTGTCCTCCAGCTCAGGAAAAATAAATAAAAATAGTTAGCTGGCTTTGCAGGACAGCTTACTCTTTAGCTACCCAGGCAGCAAAGGTCAAATCAGAAAATCAATTTCTGTTCCCCTAAACTGGAATTTATCTGGTAGCTGCTTCCTTAACCGATCTCTTGTGCCAATTTGGGATAGGAAAAAAATCCCAAATGGGACTTCCTTGGCAGGAAGGGATCTTAGTTTTTCAATCAGGTTTATGGAGCACCCTTTTTTATTTCAGGGAAGTTAAAACACATTAAATAATATTTCTCCTACCCTAACTATGACTGGTATCAGTCTCGGAGCACACCCTTGAAGTCACACATAGGAGATGGACAGCAAAGTCCTGGAAGTCATGATCGGGAGGTAGACTTGGCCCAAAGCGCAAGCGCACTCTGGACAGTCGGTCCGCACTGGTGGGTGAAACAACTTTTTGTCTGCCTTGGAGGAGTTTTGCACATGGTAGCAAACTCTTTCAGGACATGGGTACAGTGAAAAGTCAGTAGGACTTCCTTTGCCCAACTGAGTTTTGGAGATCCCCAAGAAGCCCAGGTCTTCACGAAAACTCTTACCCTATTTTTAAAGCAAAACCTGCTCTTTAATTGGGGTCATTTTCTGAGACCAGTGCTTCCACTCGTGCCCCACGGGTTTCACAAGGCAGGTACAACACATGCGGTCAGCCCAGTTCCTTGATGGTCCCCTCTTCCCCCCCCGAGCTCTGCCTCCCAGCTCTGGCCATCAGCCTTCTGATAACCCCAGTTTAGGGGGAAAGAAACATCTCGGATTAAGAGTCTGGACCCCACTCCTGAAACACATATATGAGTTCAAGTTTACATACGAAGTACCACTACAGTCAAGGCAGGATCAGCTTATGGTATCTACGTAGACACACAGAATTAATGCTTGTGGGACTTGCCATGCAAAGAATGATATTCAGAAGTGCTGCCACAGCACTGCTGAAGCAGCAGCCCTCCCCCTCATCCAAAGTCGCCATGGGGGTAAAATTAGCAGCCAAGTCTGTTTTTACAATGAGGAAGAGGTTATGATGTTCTCTTCTCTCCCTCTCCAGCTTCTCCTTTCCGAAAAGCTGCAAACACACCCTCTGGGCCCTTTATCACAGTTTTGCTGTAGCCTCCTCTGTTCTAGAGGTTTTTTTGGGAAAAAAAAATCTGACATTTACATTCTGCTTTTGAACTGGCTGCTACCTTTACTTCCATCCCAAACCACACCTCTGGACAGAAGGGACAGCAGGGAACGAAAATGTCGCTGCAGGTTACCCGCTATCAACAGATCGTGCTGGCGTTGGGTGGGTCCCTCCGGGGGCACTGCAGCAGCCCCTCTCCTGCCACCCTGCCGGGGACTGGGGTGAGGGCATGTGGTCTGCAGGATCATGGTGTGTGATGATGAAACCATGACCTCACGCCTATTTGATCGGTAGGTTTTATTGGTGCTAAGGCTGGTCGGAAAGGATGCGGTGCCGGTGGCTGGGCAGCAGCCGTCCAACAGAGTGCTCAGGCAGGACCAACCTTGGCCAAAGAGGCTTGCGTGGAAGTGGAGGTGGTTGGCATCCAGCCTGTGGTTGCCCGCAACAGGCTTTGAGCCAGCGTGGTTGCAGCTCGGGGTATTCCCCATGCTCCCCAAAGGCAAGGGGAAGGAGCAATCCAGCCCCTTAATTTGGCTGGATGGTGCAAAGGAAAGCATTGCGCTCTGCTTGCAGCCGGGCAGAGTTTGGCCATGGTTTTCCTGGCAGTTCATGCAAGGGTGGGATGAGCAAGTGAGCACCCCAGGGGTGAGAAGAAATAGTCCTTCTGGTAATAACTGGCTGGGAAGAAACAGCAAACTGGAGCTTTCTGGGGTTTTCTGAATGGGGAAATTGTCGGTTTGTTTCTGCAATGTAGACGAGCGAGACTTTAAGTGTATTTTTTGCAAACAAAGAGATTGCATCGATCTCTGTGTCTGACATGTAATTCTGATTTGTCTTAATAGCAACACTCCTACCAGGCACCAAACACTAGCGCATTTCTCGCAGCCCAGACAGCGGTGACATGACGTATCACTTTCCCATCTGCTCCACAGAGAATATAAATGCTCCATTATTCGTCCGTGAAAACAGCATCACTTTGGTTCTTAGTAGCTGTGTTTGTTGGCACTTGAAGCAAATCCACTTCTTATTTTTATTACTAAAGCAGAACATATCTGCAGGTTCCTGCTGCCAACAAAATGTTGCCACCCCCCACCCCGCTGTCTTGTCTCTCTGTGTGTAGATGTACACGTATCCTCACGACGATATACTGCAAGATGAGGCTGTCCTTAAGAGCACTCACCAGACATTATACCATATATTTAATTAGCAATCTTAAAGCCGTGTAAGAAGTCTGTTAATTAAAATGTGTGTAAAGAAGCTGACTCTATTCTCTCACAAATACTTACAGTCACAAAATAAAGACGACGATCAAGGCAAAGGAGCACATTGCACTTTGGGAGAAATAATTGCATGTCTTCCCTCTAAAGCTTAGCAAAAGTCATGCCTCCACATAAAGTTCATGAACTCATTTTTATGGCTCAGGGACAACTTGAAGAACAGGGTTGTATTTTTCTATAGAATTCCATTGCTACTTGTGTATTTAAGCTATACACACCCAATTTATATTTTTTTTTCAAGAGGATTATAAGCCATATGTCTAAAGAATTTGTGTACCACATCTTGGGCAGGATTTCCAGTGTTGCTGCTGGGCCCGTTGCTGCAGGAATGATACTGAAACAGAGGGAAACTACACTGGCAGCCACTGGTGTGACCAGCAGGTACGAGGGGGTCCTGCCCTATCCCAAGGCTGGGCTCAGAGCAACGCACCCGCCTGCAGTGGAGGCTGTCCTCATCCCTGGCAGTGCAGCTGGTCTCTCTTTTTAATGACTGTGAAACGGGCTCACTTGTATCGGGCTGTTTCCACTGGTGAAGTCATTCTGATGCTGAAGTCCAGGAGAATTGCAAGGCTTTAGCCAAAGGGAGGAAGAAGAGAAAGAAGGACAAACATGCCCAGTGTGCCATGTTCACACAAAATGAAAGGTTGGGTGTAGCGTAAGGAAGCAAACAACCTAACTGTGAATGTTGCTGCTGTCTCCTCAGCACTTTCTAACCAGTTTTGCTTTGCTTTCCCTTCATCACATCCCTTATGCTTTGTAACACAGCACAGGGCACGAGTTTGCCTTATTCACCCCACTGGTACCTGCTGGCTTCGGCTACCACCTGCCCCAACCCTGACACCCAGGTGGGTGGCTGCGGCGTGGCTCCGCCGCTCCCAAAAGACGCCCCGGCCAGGCTGGGAGCCCTTGCTGCGCGCTCCCCCCAGCGCAGCACCCGGCCGAGGGAGTGATGGGGAGCCTTTTCTTGCGGAAGGAGAAGCAAGGCTGAAGAATGAAGGGCTGCAGGCAGGTCAATGAATGAAGCATCACTGTATCCCCCTCTCCACTGGCTGTACGACAGCCCCTCTTCTGCCAGCCCGAATTGCTAGCTGCTCTCTTGAATGGACGCACTGCAGCTCTTGTGAAGACTAAGACCTGACATAGGAGCAGCCTCCTGTGCCCGGAGGGAGAAGGTGGCTCACTGTCAGGCAAGTCACAGCACGGCGTTTGCTTATCACCAGGTTAACTTTGTGGGCTGCCGTGTTGTCCCTGTTTTTTCTCAGGGTGGCAGCTGCTCTGTGGTCTAACGGTGGTTTGGACGAGGCAACCTTTGGCACAGACCTCCTGCGGCTGCGGACCCGAAGCACTGCCGCTGCCACGGAGTGTCTGAGCGCGCCTCGCTGCCGCTCTGCTGCCCTCTCTGCTGCCGCCCCTTACCGAGTTACTGGGCCCCCAAAATCACCGCGGTGCAGCCGGTGAAGAGGGTGAGGCTAGAAAACCAGATGAAACAATACAAGAAGAAAAAAGAGAAACCACTCTGACCACCGCTGACCGCTTATTTCCTTTGAGTCTTGCAGATCGCATGCAGCAAAAAATTCTCGTTGCTCCCAGTGGCTGTCTCTTTCTGGAGAGTACCGAAGGCCGGAGACATCCTCCGGGCTAAATTTGGAGTCAAAGAAAAGAGCAAAATGCTGGGTGGTCAGGTGCATCACAGCTTTTAAAACAAACTGATCGCAAAGGAGAATGGGAGAGGGGAATGGCCTGACGCTTAGTCGGGTTGATAATCTGAAGGCATCTCAAATGGTGGTAGGGAAGAGCCCAAGGCTCAGTCAGACCTTGGAAAAACAAAACTTGGGAGAGCAAAGCGTTTCATAGTCAAAATAAAGTTTTGTACAGAAGGAAGACAGAGCTGGAGGAATTTCCTGTGCAAGGACATTTCCAGAGCACAGACACTGTTTCCCAACTCTCTATTGGCTACACGGATAAACTAAAACAAAATAAATCACATTTAATTAAAAAAAAAACACCCATAGTTACATTTTGAGCACTGTTTATGTTAACGGTGAGGCAATTAATAACTTGTACCAGAAAAAATCAACCGCAACCAAAAACACTCTTGTGCTGTTTTAGCCGCTACTTCCCCAAACCCCAGCACTTCCTCCTGGTGTGGCACGTCTGCTCGCAGGCCGGAGGCACAGCCCGGGCAAGGTGCGTTTGCAAAAGCTGCGTCTGAAGAGGGGAACCCATCTCCCAGAATATTTTTCCCCAGTTCTTAAGAATGACTGTGGACGCGGTGGCTTCTCAAGCTGATCCTGACTGCAGTTCAGGTGGCACTGGACTGTGCGTGGTCCGTGCAGCCGGGTGAGACCTACCTCCTGGCAGACAGACTCAGCGTATGCTTTCCCCTCAATGGGCTTTTCAGAGAAGAAATCCTTTCCCTTGGCTGTGCCCCCGTGAGCACAGCTGTTCCTTTCAAAGTTTTGGCCTGAAATACAGCTGGCTGCAACGCTCGCTCTGAGCCCAAAGGTTCTTCAGATCCTGCTAGACCTGGCTTGCTTTCACACTCCCATATCTTTTTCTCTAGCATTTTGCTCGTTTCCTTATATTGAAGATTCAGTGCTGTTATAAGATGCAGCTCAAAGTGCTTTACCCCAGCGCAGCCACGGCGCTTTGCAGAAGACATCTGCACATTTCCATCTGCCATGCCATGCAGTTTGCGTGCACATATTTCAACACCAAAGTATGAGCAAGCAGGTGGCCAGCAGCGGCAAGTCCACCCAGATAAGCTGTTCTTTAGCAAAAAAAGTCAGATGTAACCACATTCCACAGCAGGAGGCAACATCGGGGGCTCTGTGTGTGAAGCATGGGTGAACCGAGACAAAATCTTAATATTCCAGTTCCTGAGACATTTCATAACATCTCCGGCCATCTGTCCTTTGGCGAGATCTTGCGGTAAGTACAGCGAGGGCAGACAATACTTTATGCAACAAGGCACGCTCTCTTTATGCAACAAGGGTGGGCACCCTCTCCCCCGAAACTTCTCCCTAGCTCCTAGGTTGCGCTACGGCAACTCCAAGGTAGCTCCAGTCACTCAGGCTGCCTGTCCTATTCAATTCATCACGCAGAGGCATATTCTTCTTCTTTAGTGATATTATGCTCAAATCGTGTTAAAGAGCCAAGAGCCACTGTTGCGTCTCTCAAGGTAAACCAGGTTTGTGACTTAGGAAGTCTGGCCAACTCCTTCCCCCAAATTAAAGGGCAGAATACCAACAGGCAAGAAGCTGAAGGCAGTAATGCAATTAGGAGCTGTTAGCACGAGTCTCCAGGCTTGCGTAAAGGCCAAATAATCTAGAAAGCAGTCTCCTTGTACACTTTCCCATTTCAAATTGTTCCTTACTTAAAACAGATTTTAAATACATTTGTGGATGATAACGTGGAAGTGAATTCAGGCTAATTATTCATGGATGACGTGAAGGATCCACGCAGGACACAGGATTAATAAACACATACCAAAAAGCTGGGATGCGATCCCACCTACCACCTCTCTGTACGAAGGAGCAGCCCCACAGTGTCCCAGCCCCGGGGAGCACAAGGCTTTCGCGTTCCCCTGCAAAGACGTTAAGACTCAGAGACGAAGCTCTTGGATTTTGCTACATAGCTTAGCCACCACCCCAAGTGACCAGCGGTACCTCTGTACTTGTCTGCACCTCTTCTCCAGAAGCCGAGCTGACTGCAGTGCAAAGAGCAAACCTTCACCTCCAGCTTTCAGCTGGCGCTTTGGAGGCTGCCCGGTGCCCATGGGACTGAGCATGCATTTGCAAAACCACCCGTTGTGCCTGCGGAGGCTGCTGCTTCGCTGGGCATGAGGCAGCCGAGCATGAAGGACATGTGCAATGCAAAGCTCTTGGGCCTGGGGCTTTTTGGTGGCCCCTCTTTCTCAGAAGATGTAGCCAAACCACCGTGCTGTCACAGCCGTGTGAAATGAAGCAGGCAGACTTTATGAACTGCTCCTGAGCTTCGTTCTTGTGTAACTCTGCCCTAACGGGGCTCAGGACCCTGCACAGCCAAGCCCCCTGTTCAGCTCTGGATGCCAAAGCTCACTGGAAGCGCGCGCCAGAGCTCACTGGAAGCGCACACCAGAGCTCTAAGTGTGGGTTCCCATCTCAGTCAGAATTGAAACCCACGTTATTTCAAAGCAATTTCTATGTTTTTTCCTTTTTGTCACAAACTACCACTTCTTTTCCTGAAAAAAAATGCAATTCTCCCTTACTCCAGAATTTCCCACAGCACCAACAAGCCCAACCTCTGCCTACTGCAAGCTGCTGCTGCTGCCCGTGGTGTATAACACTGACAGTAGCACTAGGTGGTTGAAAGTGAGGTTTGCAGAAGGAGTTTTTAAAGACCAGCTGACATAGAATGAAAAACCAAGATGGTTGGAGAGCTTGTCTGCTTGTAGATAAGCCTCAGCAAGTCCTTCACTTTCAAGCTCTGTTCTGTGATTGAGATATCAAACAGCTCAGCTCTCCATCCACCACGTTGTCTCTTTTCCCACCAATGGCTTTTGTTTTAGCCAAAGATACTACCTATTGCTGCAGGTGAAGTCTGGCTGATAAAGGTTTTTCTCAGCCTGTAGAACACATTGGACAGGAGACAAAACTGAGCCTTAACTATGGGGAATAAATTAGTAGGGATGGATCACAGCAGTAACTAACTGCAGCTTTTGGAGGAACTTTGGGGCAGCTCCTCCATTAAGAGGCAGTTACTGGGGGCTTCTCAGCTGAAGTATATTGGTAGCATTTTTTCTGACTTTAATAGAGCCGTTTCGATTCCTTTCCTGGCAAACTGTCCTTTTTTATCATGTTTGTATTCTGCTGTCTTTCTGCTGGGAAAAAAATCAGGGAGCTGAGTCACTTAAATCAGATACAAGTCAAAAGTAATTCTGTGGAAATGAATGAAGGAAAAAAAAAAGCATAAAAAAGATAAAAGCAGTGCCCATAAAATTAGAAATATTTATCAATCTCTAAAAATACGAAGGTTAAGAGCCAGTGGCACTGTGCTTCCCTGGATTTCAGATATAATGCAGTTCCTTAGGCAACATGCACATTTTAGGAGATACCCTAAGATCCAGAAAGGTTTTTGGGGTGCCTGCTTTGATAGCCGTCCTCATCGGCGACAACCCACCCTGCCCATGCCCTTCAGCAGCAGCTTTGCCCTTCTCTGTCCAGCTTAAGGATCTGAGGCGTGCGCCTGTTTGAGGAAGTTTTTCTGCATATTTATAGATTTTATTGATTTTTTTAGATCTATAAATAGATCTGGAGAAAATAAAAAGGCGCGTGAGCCCGGAGATTTGTCTATTTTTGGCAATAGGACCAGCTGATTTGACAAGAGCTCCTCGCCCATGGTGCCTGCGCTGGCTCTGCGGAGGGGAGAAGGGTGCGGGCTGGGTGCAGTGGTGCGGGTTAGCAATAGGTGGCACGCTTGAATAGGGCTAACCCCTGCCTTCCCCGAGCAGCCCAAGAAATTTCTTGCAAGGGACCCGGACAGCCATAGCTGTCTTCCAAAGGGAGGCTTAGCTGAGCATCTG
>NW_009188266.1:3787-11352 GCF_000690835.1 Fulmarus glacialis | reverse complement strand
TTATATACATCCTGATCTACACCTGCTGCAGATAAGCAGAGCTGCTGGGAAGTCAGATCTCATCAGGTCTCGCATGTGGCTGTAGGTGAGTCCAGGCCCCCGGTGCTCTTTGCTGGGCGCTGGGGTGCTGGTGGTGTGTTGTTCATCAATGCTGTTAGGACAAGATCTTTCTTTTGTCTCCCTCTCCACTCCCCTACTCCCTTCAGTCGCTCTCGATGGGTCCCTGCAGGACTCAACCTCCCATCCAGTCTGAAGCTCCATCACACCAGCCTGGGACTGGCCGTCTTCCTGCTGCATCGCCTGGCCGAGATGTTGCTGGGACCCATGGTCTTCTCCAGGCAGCTGAGTCTCTCTTGGAAAGCGCACGAGAGGCTCGAAGTGCTGGCTGCATCTGCGTGGGTAGTTGATGGTTCATTTTATGAAGCTAGACTAAAACCTCAGCCGCAACAGGGTATTTTCAGGTACACTTGAAATGAAAACATTTGGGGTTTGTTCTTAGTGAAAAAATAAGAAAAACACCCATCTGTTTGGGACCAAAATGTTTCATGGGGGAAGGCAGAAGGGCACTTTAATTGCCTGGTGTTTTTTTCATGTTTCAAAGTGCAAACATCATTTTAAAGCAAAACCACAAGGGCAGAACACGAAGAAAGGCAAGCCTTGCATTTAGAAGCCGAAACCTCGCATGTCAATTTTTCGTAACATTTCCTCTTCTTTTTTTTTTTCTTTTTTTCTTTTTACTTTCCAGCTGAAGCTATTTGCTAAATGCCTGCCCCCGACTTCCCAAAGGCTGTTGGAAATGACTCAGCGGTGTACAGGGCAGGCCGGGGCAGGGCTGCGGGCGGGCAACGGCAGATGCCGCTGACTCAGGCTGGGCGCTGCCCCATCGCCTCCGCCTGCCCAGGCACCCCTCTGGTGCAGAGCCCCCTCCTGCGAGCCGGCAAAGACCGCCCTGGCCCCGTGGGAGATGCAAGGCACCCTTGCTCCATCGTCCGGGCCGTGCACCCTCGTGTCTCACTGCCCCGGTCCCCAGCTTGCCCCCGGTAATTGGTGCCTGCAGCTCCTCCCGAAGCATCTTGCTCACAGCGTTTCCAAAGAGAAGGCGTCTCAAATGAGAGGTGCCATCTGGCCAAGTCCGATGGACAAAAGCATTATGTTTTTGCTTGAAGATAGCATGTTCTTTCATCACTGCTCCCCCACCGACAGCCACTTCCACACTTAGATAAAAACCACCTAATGTGATAACATGATACTTAGGTTTCAATGTTCCCTTTCTCAAAGACACCCTGATACTTTGCCCTATCTTGGCTTCCACCCGGGAGCATCCACGTTGCTCATTAACACTAATGACAGTTCTTAAATATCCCCGTGAGGCAGGTGATGGAAGCATGCCGAGACTGAGACCGGCAAAAAGGGATGAAAGGATTTTGTCAGAGCTGCAGTTGTCAAGGCTTTGTCTACCACGCAAGGACAGTCCCTTGGCTGCAGCAATATTTTCAAGATAACAAGTAAATAACCCTGCTATAGTCAACTGGAGTTCAAGTGGAGGAGAGCTTAGATGAACGGATGAAGTCTTCCTTTCTGTGATCCTCTGGTAACAAAACTGAGTCTCAGATCTCAATTTGTAATGCAGAAAAAGCACTATTTGAAATTTAGGTATTTTTGTTTCAATTCTTCATCTAGGATTTTATGAGACTGTCCCTGTAGGTATCTGAGCAACAGGGTATAATTTTGCTTTTTTATGCTGAAAGAGCAATGTCTATTTGTTTTTAACGATGGCAGAGAAAAAATGACAAAGTTTGCACCCTGGCTTGTATATACATCCTTATGATATGTAAAGAAAGTCCAGAAATTTAAATACAGGCAAAAAAGGAAGGGGAAACTTCTGCCTGCATCCACAGCACATGGCAGGTTTGACTCTTCTGGTTTTCCTGAAGTGCTCTGCAGCTGAGCACAGAGATCTTCTGATACCTGGCAAATGAAATATGACTAATCAAGATGGGAAGTGGTTTTCCGGCATGTAGGTGGATTTTGTTAATATCTTTCTACCCCGAATGGCAAACGAACACTTTGGAGAAAACATGTTTGTTAAAGTTTTGAGTATATTTCCACTTTGGGGCTGAGAAAGCTTTGAGCCTGGGGGAGCAGGGACCTCTCCTAGTAAAACCAGACTTCTCAATCCCAGTATAGCTGTGGCAGAGAGAGACCAAGCCTGAAAAACTCCTAAAATGGCAGCAGGTTGACTTCTCCTGCTACAGAGAGCCAGCCAAAAATAAAGCCACACCTTGAAGAAAGCACCACCACAAGAAGCCTCTGCAGCTCTTGTTCAAAGTCTCTGGGTGGGGTTTTAGCCGGTCGGGCTCTCGGGGGCTTTTACGCACCGTCAGAGGAGAATGGATGGAGCATTGTACGTGCCAGGCTGGTCGTGGCTGACCCTTGGGCAGGTTTTTCATCCCATGGTGGGATGAAATATGTACTCACACCTCCGATATGGCCGTGCAAAGGTCAGGTGGCACAGCTTAAACTGGTGAGGAAAGTGGGTTTAAAATTAGTGCCTAGCTTTGCCAGCCATCACTGAGCACCCCGCTTTGTTGCTTTAGCACAGGGGATCGGAGGCAGGAATTTGAACTGCTGCAAAAAAAAGTTATGAAGCTTTGTCTGACCATACACAAAATGGGTGGTTACGAGCTGATCTAGTTAAAGTACCACAAAACCATGCAAGTGAAATCTCAGTTTGATTTAAGCCTGGTTACATCTATTTATATATTTCTGTATCAGCTTCACGCCTTCCTCCCATCAAGGCAAGCTAAATTAATATAAGCCACATTTAGATTGGATTCGGTGTAACCATTTGTATACGGGTTTCTCTAAAACCTGCTTTTAAGCTGGCTTGAAGACAAAATGCCCTACTCATCTTTTCTAGAAACTGAGTCAAAGCGTCACCGCGTGTTCCTGGAGCGGGGACTGGTACATTTTTGTTTGCTTCCTGCACTTTTACTGAAGTCATCATGAAACCAAGCATCAGACTTAGCTGAAATATTACTGTTTCCCCATTTGTCCCCCCCATCCATTTTCCCCAGGTGCCAAAGATGGCAGAGTGGACTCGTGCCCTCTTTAGGGGACACCACGAGGACCTGACAAAGTGTGGCTGTAATTGTAGCAATGGGTTGTTGTCAAAACCGTATTTCACTTATCCCTTTTTGCTTTCCTTTTCTGCCTGGGCAGTTAAATAAAGCGAGGATGTCATCAGATTTGGGAGCACCGTTTTCGTCTTTCTTCCTGAGTTTTTGGCAGCGGAGGTCTCTTGCCTCTGGCCTTTGGTGACTGCCCAGGCAATGGGGCAGGTTGTCCCACAGCAGAGGGAGGTACGCTCGGCTGAAATACACACGGTGCCCGCAGTGGGGTCTCTTCTCTTGCCCCTCCTGGGATATGTGAGGCTGTGCATGCGGGGCTGGTGATGGAGGACAGGTCCAGCTGCACCCGGAGCTCACAGACCTTACCAGCCCCTCTCCTTTAGGGTGGCTCCCCATGGGGTGGTGTTTCGGGGGTTGTGGAAGCCTGCCTGGTCCACTGAGGCTCTGGGCGGTGTCCGGGAGTTTGCCCACCCCCCTCGGAGCAGGACGGCTGAAGGTGTTCATGCACCACTGAGAAATGTGACCCTATGGAGGGTCTCATGCCAGTCCAAAACTGCAGGGCTGGGAGCACAGGACACAAGGGACACCTTAATCTCTGCTGGCGGGAGTTGAGGATTGGAAAATAAAAGCTGTCCTCAGGAAATCACTGTTTCCCAATGAAAACCTCAAAGTTGAAACCTCAGGTATGAACCTCCTGCCCTTTAAAACCCCTTGGGGTTGCAATCAGTTCTGTGTGTGGGTTCAGGACAAGGATCAAATCAATGAGGCTGCCGGTTCCTCTCCTTTGGGGTAAATGCAGCACATCTGCATGCTGGCTCCCAAATTCCCTGTGTTTCCACTCTGCAGCTTTGTCTCAGGAATATAGTCACTCCAAGAGCCCTCTGCTCACATCAAACTGAGTCAGTGTAAATGATCTGCAGCAGAGGTGGCAAGATGAAACGAGGCCACCAGAAAGAAAGATCACTGGAGCATTTCACCCCGTGCTTTGTGCAGCAACCCTGCTGTGGTCAGTGGAGCTGCACCCATGTGGCCAAATTTGACCCTATGGGTCTCTCTCCTGCTGAGCTGCGATGGAAAAAATGAAAAGGGAAGAGATCTACACAGGAGTGAACTGGGGTCCTGTTGTGGAATTGGAGCCATCTTGATCGTCAAAAATATATATTCTTAATTTTACTTTTACAAAAATAAAAGGGACAATCTGGGTGGGGACAATCTGGACCTTAATGCATCTTCCTCTTCCCAGTGCTTCCCTTCCAAGCTTAGCTCTGGCCCTCTCCTTCCCACGAGCTGTTTTGCAACCTTTACTCCTTGTTGCACTGTGTGCTGCAACACAAACAGCCCCGTGACGACAATTGAGGTCTAATGCGTGATGGTGAACACTCAGGGTGTTTAAATAGGGTGGTTTTTGGAGTCAGGATCTCAGGCCAGATGCTGGCTCCAAATCCAGCTAATTTGCACTACCTCAGAAAACGAGTTTTGTTGGCTCCCTGGAACACTCTCCAAAACAAGAGCAATGCTACAGCACAGGCTTGCTGTAGTTGCCTCAGGCTGTCCCGTCTCTTCCCCCTCAATTAATTTGGGCCAGTGGAAATGGGATCAGAGCTGGAGCCCCTTGTGTCCTCCTGTTCTTTGGGGCCGTGGCTGGATCCTGGGTAGGGGCGTGAGCTGAAACTGTCCCCAGAAGGCGAAGCTCCTGCAAAGATATCCTTAATTCATCTCTTCCTGAGATACCTCGGCTTATTTTTTAACATTTTCTTGGACAAACTAGCATGTCTTAGGGGTGCCACAAAAATATCACTGCAGAATGAGCAGCTGAGAGTGAGGTGCAAGGCCAGGAGACAAAGACCCTGGGCCAAGGCATACAGGAGGAGTTTGGCTTGCTCCCAGGATTGATTACACCCTTGGTTACCACAACCTAGCTGAGGTCCCTTGTCCTCTGCTGGGCATCACTCATGGGCAGCTTTGATCTTCACAGTACTTTGTCTACATAACTTTGGAGAGCTACAGGGCAATGGGAGAAAGCATGCATGTTTTGGAAGATTTCTCCTCTTTTCTGGGGGGACGCAGGGTAGCAATTCCAGGGCGTGCGAGGAGGAGCTGACAAGAGCTGGTAGCAGAGCAGAAGGTGTGTGGGAGTCCTGCCACCAGCTCTGCAGAGCCAGAAAGCTACGCAGCTGCGATGCCAAAAGTGGAAGCTGGGGCATGTAGTCAAATAGGCTTTGCACAAAGGGAAACCGGATGCTCTGGGCCAGATCCTGCTCTCGGTTTACAGCAGGTAAAGTTAAGCGTTAGCTAGTTGCAGAAGAGCGGCTCCATACCCAGCTGGCGACACTGGCAGCAGAGCTTGGTTCCTTGGGTCGGTGCAGTGCAGCAGATGAGGAAGAGGTGCTGGAGCACCTCATGGCAAAAAAAAAGAAAGATCAGCTCAACCGTGGCCAAGGCTAAGGACCGTGCAAGACGTTTGTCCCCATCACTTGCTTTCTGTTTCCTTCTCAGTGCTGTGCTGCCCATCCTGCCCTGTCCTGGCTGCCCGTGGCCTCCACGGATCTCCCCTCACCGTGCCCGCAGCTTGTGTTCCTGCTGCTTCACTTTCTTTACCCAAGTTCATTGCTCATCTCAGCTCTTTGCCTGTTGTCTGCAATTTGTGGTCGACATGCTACCCTGGATGACAGAAAAGAGGAGCTAAGTTCCCTTTGACTCCTCTGTGGAACTCACGTTAATGAAGGCAGCCAAGCAGCTGTATGCGTGCGAAGTCCCCTCTTCCCAGCAGCGATGGGATGGCCAGGGAACGGCTGCGTTCACTGGACTGTCACCCCATGCTGTGGAGACATCCCTTGCTGGAGGGCCATGGGCAGCAGAGGCACCTCTGGGCTGCGTCCTGAACCCCAGGATGGATGCCGTCAGCACACGCTGTCTGTATCTCTCCTCCTGCTGCTCTTCGTGGGGCGCCCGGACGGCCCTTGCCATACTCCGCTCGTGGCTGCCACTGACGTCCTGTGGTGGTCCCTGCTGTCTCGTGGTGGCCTCTGCCTCCAGGCATTTTGGCAAGCTAGGGGTTGGTGCTGGCTTCCAGGGAGAGGACCGAGGTCTGAGACCTGGGTCAGCCCAAGACTTAGATGTGCATCTCTTATGGCTGGGGGGGTGCTTTGGCCATTGGGGCAGAGTCTGGTGGGGGACGCCTCCAGTGGAGGTGAAAGGGCTCCCCAGGGGGGTAGATGGGGCACAGGGCAAGAGGCTGTGCAAAAGGAGGAAACGCCTAACAGGTAGTTGTCTGGAGTGGGGAACCCACACTGTGCTTCCTGCTCCAGCATTGCTCCAACATAGAGCATTTTACCCATTTTAATGGTGTAATGTGAAATCCGTGGGCACTCTAGGACCCCATCTCACGATTAGAGGCTGACAGCTGCAGCAGTAAAGGGAGACAACAGCACCCATATATTGAAACATACAGAGGCGCTCTTTCCAGAAAACCAGGCTATGAGTATATCTGACTATTTGGTGAGGGGGGGAGCCTCGATGCCCGAAGGCAACCAGTGCTGTCCCCACGCCAGCCTCCAGCTCCCGCCATCTGTGCGTCCCCGCAGCCCCAGGAGCCAGCAGCTGCTGCCCCACCCTGCAGCACTGAAAGCTGCTCCCTCCTGGGCTCCTGCACGGCTCCTGCCAAAGCGCGTGCCGCCGGCTGAGGAGGAGGAAGAGGCTGAAGCAGAGCTGAGCTGGGAGGTAGGTAGTGCTTACAGGCATGGGAATTTGTTTTACCTCCCCAGCGTTGAGGAAAACTTGTCCAAACCCTGCCACTGTACTACAAGGGGACTGACCGGTGGCGGTATTTTATCTTTAGGACAGCCTGTCGTTTTCCTTCTCGTGCTCGCCTGTTGTTTTTTGGACTCCGTGAAGCCTAATTGCTGCTGCACGTCTCCTCCTCCCACAGCTGCGTTTGCACTGTCTTGGAAGCGGCTGTGTCGAAAGTTGGTTGCTCCTTCCCCACTGGCTGATCCCTGTATTTTTGCACCCATGGCTCTGGGTGACAGTGACCCGGCGCATCTGTCAGCCCTGCGGCGCTTCTCACCTTTGGTAATCCCATCCCTAGCGCCTATGCTGGAGACGAGAAAGGATTTGAAACGCAGGCACACTAGGGAGGGAACAGCATAGGGGATGTTTTCAGCTCAGGCGCTGCGTGTTCACACTTTGGTGATGGCCAAAGGGCTGATCGTTTCTAACCTGGCTAGTTCTCTGAAAATGCTTCAAATGAAGTGCGAGACCTCTGTATAACCCCTGGTATCCCTGTCTGCCAGCAGAGTTGGCTTTCTTCTGAGAGCATGATTTTTTCTCCATGCGCAGCAATTCCCTGGCCAGTGCTCTTGCGCCGCAGGTAAGCCCCCTCCTTTCATCGCCCCACGCACTGCGCTGCGGCCACCCAGCAGGAGCGGGATGTCA